>NC_092706.1:10107238-10279738 GCF_964275005.1 Diadema setosum
TATTTCTACAAATGGTAAAACCATCATTCCCTAGCGGGCCCTGCCATTTGTGCTCCATTGCTTACCTGAATGAAGTTTTCTGTGAATTCATGCAGTGATATTTCATCGGTTTCATCAGCTGTCGTCTTCATGACAGCCCTGTATCAGGCAAATAGCCAGTGGGGATAAATGCATAAGAGTTTGATTACCTTGGGAGTGAACTGAAGAAAAAGTTGTCTAATGGTACATATTACGCAATGAATACAGATTCTCTGGTGAACACTAGTCGATGACCAATAAGGCACAGAAACAAAGTAGAGAGAAAATCTAACAGTGTTGCTGATGAAAATAAGTAAATCAAACAATGTCTCTTGATTGACTACTGCTTTGCTTAAAAAAAAAACTTGTGATAGCATTGACACAATTTCATTTGCATAAATGCAAAATGCTTGTAAAGAGCATATGTTGGTACACTATAAACGTCATATATGTAGTGAGTTTTCATTTTTCGCGAATCGGGACTTCCTGACAATTTCGTGAGTATTTAAATTCATGAATGTGGAGTACAGTTCTGAACGAAGTAACGTATCCGTGCACGTCACATTCATGTCAGGATCAGAGTTTAAATTTTTGCATGTTTTAAATTTGCAAAGTTTGCAAAGACAAAAAGCTCGCAAAATATTCACATATACAGGTAGTAACTCACATTATACTCCTTTTTTCATTTTTAGCTATTTCTGATCTGGAAAAGGCAAGTCAAATTTAAGACTTCACAAATAAGACTTCACAAAATGAAATATCTACCAGAGTGTATTTGACACATTTTATCACAATTGATACCTCTGTCTGTTTTTAACGCAAGCAGATTAAATTGTCATGTGGCCACTGCTTGCTTATGATTGACTAATTATTACATGTTATACAGTGGATGCCCCATGTGTGTGAGTCATAAATGTGTGTAAATGATCCTGCTGCATTCATTCATTCACCCTGCTCTTTGCAGGGTGAATAACTTGGTAAAATGGTGTGCCCCAAGTACATAAAACTGGACCTCATGGAAGACCAGCTTGTGCAACTGACTATGGGCTGTCCAGCCATCTTATATTGATGGAGAATGAAAACAAGCAAACATACAGTTCGACTTCGATTATCCGGCCATGTCGGGACTGGCGCTCATCTGGATAAGCGAATTGACCGGATATGGGAGACACAATGTTAATGTATATAGCTGCCGTCCAAGCTGCCATCCCAGTGCACTGGCAGCTAGGCAGGTAGCGTACCCCGCAATGGTGGTGTAATCTATGCTAGCCTGCGCAAAATTGTAGTCCCTTCTTCGCAAAAATAAAGTATATCTTTATGTGAAAATCATGCATGTTTTACCTCATTAGATATTGAGAAACCTATCATGCACTTCTTATGAAATTCGTAAAATAGATCCATGAAAGTCCCTGTTTTTTTCTCAATTCTTGATTTAAAAAAAAAAAAGTCCTTCACTGCATGGGGGTGGGTTAGGAAACCATATGTATTGATGCGACATAGAGTCTTCTACCATAAGAATATAAGAACGATTGACAATAAGGACTAGTTCCATTGACCAGTCGAGGACGAGTCCCTATGCTCGGGCAAGTGTCTATGGGAAACGCGTGTTGTAGCAAAATCAGCACGTCCTCAATGGGTTAAGACATATATCCTACAATGCCAAGGACTCACCGCAAGATGTGGACATCCAAATGACCCTGGGGAATGTCCCCGTGGCCTGGATAGCGCCAAATGACCGACGCCTGACTCATGGGGGTGAACAGGTTGCTTGACCCTTCACAGCCTGCCGGGTCAAAGTTCATGTAGTGTGAGAAATGGATGGAGATGGCAGTGTTCATGTACCCTCTCATTCTGATCTGGTGCGCATAACCTGCAAGGAGTACAAAATAAATATTTCTTGGTTAAAGGGGATGGCTAGTAACTGATCAGTGGGAATCAGTGGGAATGCTGAGGGATGATTGTTCCAATCCTTGTGGGATTCATTTAAGAGTACATTATATATCTATTCTTGTGTGAAAATTATTTGCTTCAGAATGGTCTCATATTCAAGTAATGTGCAGTTTAATGCTTCCAGGTAAGCGTCCCTGGTCAGTGACGGGGCATTAATCTGCACATTACTTGAATATGAGACCGTTCTGAAGCAAATAATTTTCACACAACAGTGGATATATAATGTACTCTTAAATGAATCCCACAAGGATTGGAACAATCATCCCTCAGCATTCCCACTGATTCCCACTGATCGGTTACTAGCCATCCCCTTTAAGAGGTTATAGTAAAAGTCACTGTGCTGATTTACTCAATAAACCATGGAAGAGTCTATTCAAATTATCATACTAAAACATGAATATGTTTCAGTTTAACTATATCAAAATGACAAGGGTTCTACTTGTATCGGAATCCACTTTACCTAAAATCATCAGTGCACATCAGACTGAAAATGCTGGGTGCAACCTGAGAGGAGACAACATATATTTTGGTCAGTGTTCCATTCTTCCTAAAAGATTTGAGATGTTGACTCCTTTTTATGTCACAAAGAGGATTTGCAGATTACAGTGACATCAATTTCATCTTTAAAAGCTTAGTACACTGACTTACTGCCACAGCACATTGTTCTTCACAACATAACAACATAACATTTGTCCGGTTGCTAAGAAGCAAAGTTAAAGGGGAAGGCTAGTAACTGATCAGTGGGAATCAGTGGAAATGCTGGGAGATGATTGTTCCAATCCTTATGGGATTCATCCAAGAGTACATTATATATCTATTGTTGTGTGAAAATGATTTGCTTCAGAATGGTCTGATATTCGAGTAATGTGCAGTTTAATGCTTCCAGGTTAGCGTCCCTGGTCAGTGACGGAGCATTAATCTGCACATTACTTGAATATGAGACCGTTCTGAAGCAAATCATTTTCACACAACAATAGATATACAATGAACTCTTGAATGAATTCCATAAGGATTGGAACAATCATCTCCCAGCATTTCCACTGATTCCCACTTATCAGTTACTAGCCTTCCCCTTTAAAAGCTTGAGTGCACCTGCATCCACTGCATGGCAAGCATTCTAGCCACACTGCCACTTTCTGCTCGACAAATACCAAATCCAACCACAGCGATGTTGACCTTCTTACCATCAAGTACCCATTTTTACACCCTACATCAATAAAGTATGTTGTGCAAGAGCACTGTGCAGGGCTTCAAACCTTGGACATTCAAATTGATGGTGCAGTGCAACAGTGCTCCCCCCTCCCCAAACCTCACCTTCCATCACAAGCTCATACATGCATTGTTTGACAATACAGAAAAACAAAAAAGAAAAAGTGCCATAATTCTCACCACTGGGCATGTAAATGCAGTCCCCCTTCCGAAGGATAACTTTGGCAAACTCCAGCTCTTTGACGTGCGGGTGCTGATTAAAGTTGACGTCGTCGACGTTGACATCAGAGTATCCTCCAAATTTGTGGTGGGAACTCTCAGACATGTAAAGTTTTTCTTCCTGTTGATGATTTTGACCGTGTAGAGGAGAAGAATGAGAATCAATCTGTTTCAAATGTGAGGCAGACACATGCACACTCTGCACAAAGGAAATATTTCTACAATTATTTCTAACATTCTTACACACAAGATGACATTTCACCTCCTCACAATATGTTATCACCTATGGCACGGACATTTATGCTGTGGAAGCAATGGCTGAGAAAAAAAAAGATAATTAAATGCTGTATGACCTCTCAGTACTATCATGTCTATTACATTGTCTATTGATTTCTATCTTGTGAACATACTTACATCGCCACTGAACATTTCCAGCTAAAGCAATGGCTGGAAATGACATTTCCAACTACTTATTCGAAAACACAATCATGGACAGAGGGGATGGATAGGCAGCCTAAAAATGATAATTAATACAGTCAAACCTGTCTTAGCCATCACCTGTCTATAGCAGCTGCCTGAAATATAACAGCCACTTTTTTCATCTCCCAAGGGTGGCTGCTATAGACAGGTTTTGACTGTACCTTTCCTCACCCTTTGGAGAGGAGGCTAAAATTCAGAGAGAGCCATTGAGGCCAAAACCCCTACCTGGCCTGGGTCCATCACGAGCCATTGCTGGGTTCCGTTGAAGACACAGTGCACTGAGCTGTAGGCGTCATGGTGAAGAAGGGTCTTTCCACCCGTAGCACTCAGAAGGAGACGAACTTCCTAAAAAGAATTTCATGATCATCGTTTGAATTAGCATATAATCTAGGCGGAGGGTGCAGCTATTGTATTTTGTTGTTACGCTACACGTCTGATGTGGCGAGACTATTGTCTTTGCTAAGTAATACGTCTGATGTGGCGAGACCACGAACAGTGGAAGCATCCACTGCCCATATCCACTCGTCTTGCTTTAGTTGTTGTTTTCTATTATTATCGACTAAAGAAAGACGAGTGAATATAGGCAGAGGATGCTTCGCGCTTCCACTGTTCGTAGTCTCGCCGCATCAGATGTATCGCTTAGCAAATACAATAGTCTCGCCACATCAGACACTTAGCGTGACAGCAAAGATCAAAGCTGCATCCTCCACCTAGATTATTGGCTATGTTTGAATGAAAACATGAACAAAAGTACTTTTGATATTTTGTGCAACAGCAAAACAAATATAAAAGAAATATGTTGGGCATACTCGTCTACAGACTTGGCATGTGTTCAAAACAGTACAGGAACAGTTGGCTACATTACTCAGGAAAACTGGCTATGAGAAAGAATATTTGTGAAAATGGTAATTATTTTTTAGATGTTGTGTTACCTTCCTCTTCCCCTCCCCACAATCATGGGGGCAGGGCACGTCATACTGGTAGATTTGAACAACTTTAGATCCCCTTCCTCAAATAGAATGCTTACTCCTAGGCAAGGCTGCATGAAATGCCTCTGCACTTTTAAGATGAAGACGACAAACACTTTACACTCCTCGCAAGATAGACATAGGGTGATGAAAAAAATGCGACGGTATGATTGCGCCTCTGGCTTAAGTGAGCTAATAAAAAGGAGATATTTTGAGAACAATAAATTTTGAAATTTAGGACAAAAATAAGAAACTAACCCAACCACCAACTCTTCACTGTATTATGAAGTTCATTTACACACACCTGGACTGCATTGGCCAGGGATCCGCACATCAGAAATGGAGGGAATGCGATGTCTTTTTCCATGGCGGCAGGCAGCTGGGATACTACGTAGCCATCCACTGTCTGGTACCGGCCCAAGAAGTTCCCCAACGTGTCTCGTCCAAGACCTCCGATGCCACCTGGAATCTTTGGGCTATCTTCACTCCTATCAGTGTATGTTGGACAGAGGTCAAGAATGATTACATACTGAAATGGTAATTACCAATATTCAAAATTCACAAGGTATATTCCTGTCATTGAATAAAAAAACTAGAAATGTCGCTACAGCGACTGGTGTATGCCTCCGCCATAATGCATGGTTCTCCTAATAGGTCTATAGTACAATGTCTTGAAAATGTGTGATGACAGTTTCACACAATTGGCAAAATATTAAAATGACAGGTTTGCCACAAATGTGCTGAATGTTCACTTTCCTAGAACTAGGTTCAATTGGATGAATGATTAAAACGTCAGAGTGCAGGTATTTGGGGGAACTGATGATTTTCACTTAACTTTTGACCCTTTTACAAGTTTATGCATTGAGTAATTTTCAAGGTATTGAGAAAAAGTATAATTTCAGTATCAAATGGTAAAATAGTATTATCGAAACCTGGCCTTAGACCTTTGACCCCACAGTTCCAAAGAGAATCACTGTTAGGTAGAACATGCATAAATATGTAACTTTCATGACAATACCTTGAGTTATTTTTGAGATATGGAGGAAAAAGTGCCATTTAGCACTTTCACTTGACCTTTGACCTTTTGACCTTTGACCTTTTGGCAAGAAACTTCCCACAGAATATATATTGGGTTATACATGCATACATCAAGTTTTTAAAAAATCCTTCAGGCACTGCATAAATATAAGGAAAGTAGTTATATTTTGAGGAGTTGATCTTGACCTTTGACCCATGACCCCCAACTTCCCTAGATAATCACTGCCCATCGGTACAAGCATATATACTAAGTTCCATGAAGATACCTTGAACCATTTGCGAGATATGGAGAAAAACATGAAATTTCAATTTTTTTTTCACAAAATAACCTGTGACCTTTGACCTTTGACCCTGTGACCTAAAATCCACACAAAGTATCATCCCCCAAGGATATACCCTCATACCAAGTTTGATGCAAAACCATCACACGGTTCTTGAGATATCGACCAAAACAAAACAGGACGGATGGACGTACGTACGTACGGACGGACGGACGGACGGACGTATGGACGGACGGATGGATGGACGACCCGAAAACATAATGCCTCCGGCCACTTCGTTGGCGGAGGCATAAAAAAAAAGTTATGAAAATGGGAGGACTTGAGATGACTCTACCAAAGTAACATTAAGCTAGAAAAGCACTCAAAGAGTGCACACTTCTTCTTTTTTTTTCTTTCTTTTTTTTTTTTTTTAGAATTGTATGCTCTTTAACATTTCACAAAGAGGTTTCTAGTATCTTGCAAAAAGGCTGAAACCTCACCTCAACCAATACTATACTGCCCATTTAAAACCAAATTCTACATTATAATTCAGTGGGGTTTTTTTCCAAATAGTGTGTGAAACATTTATTTACTTAGGCACCATTTAGGGTATTATACTCAGTACCATAATGAAATACGCATGTGACGGTCCCTTGTGACTCCTTAACATCCTATAGGGTAATATGTTTTATGGGTGTGACGGCATTTAAGGGTGCAAATTCGATGTGCAGTGATGCACTGTTTAGGGTCCATTTCTGGGGTGTTGGATGCGGGAGGGTAGCACATTTGCCTGAGAGTGACACCTTCCCTCCACCCCCCACCCCCCCCCCCCCCCCCCCCCCCAATCCCATGCCTGGAATAAAAGTGACAGGTACATTTTGTCTATAGCAGGGCTAGGGCAGCCGCGGAGTTAGGGTTAATAGGGTTACGAAGACTTTTTTTTTTGCATAGTACATCGGAATACTGGTCTAATCACTTGAGAACCTCCACTTTTTATACCCAGAAGCGGCACCAGTATAAAGTGGTTAAGCTCTTTTTTTGTTTAACCCTAAAATATGGCAGCAGAAAAGTGCATGAAGGCCTTCTTCTTGTTTTTTTCTGCTTGTCAGCTGATTAAACCTGAAAGTGGCACCAGAAATATAAACTAATCCCCCTCCACTTTTAAAAATGTGCTGCTGGCCCTGTAGGGCCTATAGTGCTGTGAACACCCAGGGAAAGGGTGCTAATCTTTTACACACCTTGCCTGCAGTCGCACTGTCACTTCACCATACTCTTGCCCGAGGTAGTCTTCCGTCCACAGCCGGTATGCCGGAGAATGCTTAGCCACTCCTCTCATAACGACGGGCCTGTACTGTCCGATGAATCTCTTGTAGAACTCTGCGGGGCTGGGGAATTCTGCGTCTCGGCCGATCTCCTCCACATGCACTGTCGGTTCCCTGTAGGTCCCCAGAACATTGCGGGGTCGGCCCGTGTAGAAGGGGTTCCTCGGATCCAACTCAGGAATGCTAAAGTCTACCTCCTCCTCCGCCTCCTCCTCATCCTCAGAACTGGTGACGTCAGCAGCTTGATCTGGGGCATCTAGGCCAGTGGAATTTATCACCAGCACTGCAGCCAACACAAAGAGGCTGCCACATAGTGCAGTAAAGTTCACCATTCTGCTTTGTCAACTCTAATCACCAGTCTCTGAAAAGTAGTACATAGGTAGGTATTTCAAGATAATACACATCTCATACAACATAATGAATTGCATTAAAAGCTCACCTAGACTTCATTCAAACAATGTACATTGTAATGTATTTCATTTGGCCATAATTGATCATGAAGATGATAATAAATATGTGTACATTATTGCACTAGCAACCCTGGCCTATTCTGCAACCAGCCCGAACGCGAAGTGCTCAGACACTCTCTTTGAGACAGTATAACTATGTGAGCGACACCGTGTGAACAAGCGCCCCAGGGTATAAACAGCGACCCCAACAGTGACTACTAGCTAGTCCATGTCAGCTGGTTACTATGTATACAGTGCCCTGGGCTGGGGTTACCAGAATACCTGAAAGATTTATGTTGCATAAAATTAGACAGCTAACTTCAGTTTCAGATTGAGCAGGCAGCATATTTTATTTTGCTGCAATCGCTTGCCAAGACTGGCTTTACCGGTACGGTAGTTTAGTTAGGAGCAAGCTGTTCTGAGTGACGACACCGAAAGTCAACATATGCCTAAATACTTTATCAATTATCAACATGATCAACACTTCCAGGGGAAATGATTTGGTTCAAGAATAAAATTTAAGTGAGTGACTGGAAATAAGCTATTTAATTTAGTATATTCTTAGCCCGACCAGACGCTGTTAATACGCTACGCGAATACAGCGTCTGACCAACGAGCGGGCACCTACAAAGTGGGGAACCACAACACAACTACAAAACTTATGAAAATTTATACGTTCTTTATAAACAATGTACACGTTACCAAACGTTACTCACCTTAAGTGCATGCTTGTATTACAGAAGGTTCGTAAGTCCATTGAGAGCCCTTGTGATAAGTCCGTGGAACCAAAAAGTGATACTTTCTGGCGGATTCCCTAACACCGTCAGGGTTCATCGTTGCAGAATTCAAAATGGCGCCTTGATCTATGCGGAAATCTTTTGCGTGCGTGCGATGCGCTGCTTGAGTGTTGGTGTAGCAGCACGGTCGACAGCGCGACCTTTTGAAAGGGCATTCAGATCATGTGACCTCCCGGATGCGTAAATGGCCTGGCGTGAAAGACGATGTACCGTTCGTGAACCGTTCACACATGCTGCATATAACCATCATTTTAGGTAAGTTATTAAATCTAAATTTCAATATTCATAGCATAGATATGAAGTCTCATTATCATTTTGTTCGTCAGATGAGTTTGAAGTGACAAAAAAATGATCTAAAGTATCAAAATTCAATCCGATCGCATGCGATCGTTGGACCCTCTTCGTGTTTGGAGCTTCGTTGGTACAGCCCTGTCGCGCTACGTATGTACAGCGGCGACTGGGCTGTGTATAGTTAGTATATTCTGTGATTTTGGTGCAGTCTCGCGAATTTGAAGAGGTAGCGCAGTACAGGAAAATTAATGGATGGTAAATTTTATGCCTAACGTTACAACATTGAACATATTAGACCTATTACGTTAGTGCTACCTACCATGAGTGATGCTCCAGTGATGGCTTATAATAATACCCGGCAATCGGTATTTATACGCTACTTGCCTTTTTAACGTGAATCTCAGCTCAACACAGCTCAGCAGGGACCTCGTAGTCGCAGCTCGCCTAACATAGATTGGATAAACCCTTCACTTCATGGCAATACTCACACCGTTTGCTTCCCCTTGTACCTGTAGTGCAAAGAGTAGGAAGCCTAGTAGGCCCTTACAGTGATAACTATATTTTTGTTCATCACCACCTGTGGTGTGCTGTACTACGCCACGGATCAGTAGGTTGCCAGAGACTACACACGTGTAGCACAGCATCCGCGGCCCGGAGATCAAAGAAGGCGTGTCCTCATCATCAACTCCGTGAACAGTTAGTCTTACCCCGGTCGCTTCGATTAAATTTATTTATCCACCCCTGCTGAGTGAGTGGGTGCTGAAGTCAACAAGAACGTCATCACACATGATGTAAGTTATCGCATTTTGGTTCGAGACCGTATTTATGCAATGTATTATTGTAAGTGATGTTTATCCGGGGCCATACGAAGGTTTGAAGAAGACTGTCCGAGGGCAACTGATTCGGTCTTCAGTTATATGAGGACGCAACATCAACAACAAGTCAGTCCATTAATAGCTCTTAGGGTTAATCGTTGCGTAGTCCCGTACACCCACAATTTTGTTGTGTTTGTGCATCATAATCAGTTACACAGAGTCTAACTTGTTAGAGTATTTAGTTTCTATATATAGCTTTATATTACTAAACTATAGGCACGCATGGTATTACCGGACACCATGGTATTACCGGACACGCACATTTTTGCGTACTATACTACTAATGTAATGACATTCTGTACACGCGAGACTTTGTAGATTAGCTTCACCTGCTCACAGTCACAGAACTTTGTGTGGACCGAAATCGCAAAAAACGCCACGTAAAAATGTAAAAACACAAAAAAATCAACATATCTCAAATTTATAGTTGAGTGACCCGCAACTCATCATAGTTAATATTATGCATGTTTGAAGCACATTTCGTGACTGAAATTCTATGAAATCCCATTCACATACAGGAAAAATGTTGAATATTCCAATACAGCCGTAGAACCAAAACTAAGTTCACTGATCTTGTCTTGTCTTGTCTTGTCTTGTCAGTACTGCACCAACCGCCGCTGCTGGGCTATACACGTGCAGTCCCTCATGCATGCAGTTGCAGCACTTTAAAATCTCATTTTGGACAAACGAGATTTAAAGATATCAATATTTGTTGCAGATTTTATTTCAGCTGGCAGTGTGTTCCAAATTGGGATTGTCCTTGGATAAAGTGAATGGTGGTAACAATCTTTGTTGGTCTGAATAGTATTGTAATTCAAGGGTTGATTTAACCTGGTTGCTGGTCCACTTCTGACATTCCTTTTAAGATGATTTATGTTTGACGGGATTAAACAATGAGTTTCTTTATAAATCAGTGAAAGCCTGGCAATTGTGCGTCGTCTTTGAAGAGAGTCCCACTTTAGCTCTTGGAGCATGTCTGTAACACTACTGGTTTTCCTGAAGTCGTTGGTGACAAACCTAGCAGATCTTCTTTGGACTTTCTCTAAGTTGGTGATGTGGGTGACTTGATGAGGGTCCCAGATAGCACAACAATACTCTAGTTTAGGGCGTACAAGGGTTTTATAAGCTATTTCTTTGGTAGATTTAGTGCAGTTCCAGAGGTTGCGGCGCAGGAGACCTAAGATCTTGTTTGCGCCAGAGATTGTCTGATTGATGTGTCTTGACCAGGTAAGGTTATCGCTATCGGAAATTTGTAGCTATCATCCTGAAACGCGACGATGCGGAATAGTTTGCTATAGGTAGCTACACGCAGCCGCTGTAGAGACAGCGGCTGCACCTCTATTCCTTCGCAGACGTTGTCATTTTTCAGTGTGGTTGTGCGACTCCTTCATGAATATCTTTATTAATCGTGGAAAACTAAAATACAAGGTATTATCGTAATCTATGATAATCATTCAATAATCGGTATGCGATTTTTTGTTTAATTACGTCAAAAACTCACCGAAATCTGTGGCTGAAATCAGGTCTGTAAACGTCCTTATTGCTTCACTCCTCATCTGCGTGTTATTATGAATGGCATTCACTCTCGTATACTACAACGTACAACGTAGGTAGTCGGAGAGGCGCCCTCTAGCTCTCCGACTACCTACGTTGTACGTTGTAGTATAAGAGAGTGAATGCCATTCAAATAACACGCAGATGAGGAGTGAAGCAATAAGGACGTTTACAGACCTGATTTCAGCCACAGATTTCGGTGAGTTTTTGACGTAATTAAACAAAAAATCGCATACCGATTATTGAATGATTATCATAGATTACGATAATTCTTTGTATTTTAGTTTTCCATGATTAATAAAGATATTCATGAAGAGTCGCACAACCACACTGAAAAATGACAACATCTGCGAAGGAATACAGGTGCAGCCGCGTCGCTTCGCGACAGCGGCTGCGTGTAGTTAGCTATAGGGGCCCGCAACTCGTCACCCGCGCATGCAGCTCCCATAGACAAAATACATAAAATAGAAGTTGTGGTGTTGTCGATTTCTCACAAGGTTTTATTGCGTGAACTGTTCGAAATACTCAAGACAGACATTTTGATTTTTACCGTAAAATATGAAATTTGAGCCTCATTTGCCAATTTTTTGTTTGTCATCCGCTCCGTGAGAATGTGTACGGTGATTTGTCTTTGAATTGTGATTCTGGTGCAAGGACTAGGTGCGAAAGACGTTGATTATTTCATTGCGAAAGTCTGGTAATACAATGCGATTTTGCACCGCGCAAAAAGACAACTTTTTTAGAAGGGTATGTTTGAAGCATATTTTCTAAAGACTGGAGCGAACAATTGACATTTAGGCTGAATTCGTAATTTCCAGGAGTCTGTGAATAAGTGGTGTTATTTTTAGCCGAAATTTCATCCTCTGACTATGAGTACGGAATTCAAAGCCACGAAAAAAAGCGTCCGGTAATTAGATACATGTACGCCACCCTACTACTAGACCGTATTGTTAGACACCTATTCTGATCATGTTTGTCACAGCGTAAAGACATAGACCCCTAGCTAGGTCATCCATATCTCTACTAGGGGAAATGACAATGATACTGACGCTAAGTAATCAAATTAAGCTCCAGTACTTTATTCAATACTTACGAAGACAAGTGCATTTTGTACTAGTTACATAGTTTGTCTAGGACGAAGGACAAGATCTGTAGTAGATCTAGTCTAGTCATCTGGTAGAAGAACAGATAGACCTCTGCGTCTCTACAATTCCTATGAATAAGATTTAGGCCTTCTAGAACTCTCATATTTAATGCAACACGGACATCACAACCAGGTAAAGCTGTAGATTGATCTAAATTCTAAGTTTAACTTTCCATATCTTAACTCTAAGTTCGGTAACAACACGTTCAAGGAATTTTCCAGGAAAGAGGATTAAATGGGTAGTTTCCATGCTGAAAGTTATCGATAAAACTTCATGAATTGTATAGTTTAATTATTATAATTGTATCTCATAGAATTTTATTAATCATATGTCTTAAAATCTTATGAAATATATTTTACAATTTACAGATGTTTAATAGACCTATTATACCAATCTTATTCTAATATAATATTTCAGGGTATTCATTGATAGATTAGAAACAGAAATGGTAGGACAGACCATGTCAGGAGAGGATGGTGAGGAGGAGATCACTCAGGACATCTCCGAAAAAGATCTTGGAGTCATCTGTGATAGATTCCTCACATTCAGTGTACAAACAGCTGAGCTTGCCAAAAGAGCTATAAATGTCAAACTTGGAATCATCAAGAGATCTTTCTCGGCGCTGAATGAGAAGGGATGGCTCAAGTTGTACAAAGCACTAATAAGACCAACACTCGAGTATTGCAATATGGTGTGGTCTCCTACTTTGAAAAAGGATGGAGACCTTCTTGAGAAAGTACAACAGAGGGCAACAGGATTGCTCCCCCACCTTCGTCATCTGGAATACGCAGAGCGTCTGAAAATCCTCAAGCTACCCACCCTTGCATACAGAAGGCAACGAGCCGAGCTCATTCAGATATTCAAGATCATAAAGGGAATAGATCACCTTGACAGTACTCTTGAATTTTTTGACATGGTTGAATGCAGCAACACCAGAGGCCACAGCTTGAAACTGAAGAAACCAAGAATTACACTGCTGCTGAGACAAAATGCCTTTGCTGTAAGAAGCATAAATAACTGGAATGCTCTACCGGAAGCAGCAGTCTCAGCCACCAGTGTAAATCAATTCAAGTCGGCACTAGAGAGACATTGGGAAAGCCACCCACTGAAGTACGACCCATATCAGAGACAAACGGTGACGAGGGGCACATAAGCAGATGCTTTACATCTCTACACCCAAGTAAACCCAAGTAAGTGAGTAGACAGGAGTATCATTAATGTGTGCATACACCTGTATGCAGTATACTCATCACAGAAATATCATGCAGCTTAGTTCTGAATGTTTGTATTGTGCTTGGTCAATATCTTTTCCGTGTTTTGTTTTGTTTTTATCTTTCATATTTCTGCAGTGCTTCAGTGACATCACAATGACCAGCAGCAGTCACAGCAGCGACTCCCAGCGGTCAGGAGTGGCCACCACCCAGGTCAGCTTTGTCTGCCAGAGGTGCTGTCAACCACTCAAGCTTGACCAGTCCTTCAGCTCACTTGACAGCCAAACACTTACTGACCTCACAGGTATGTGGTGGCCACAGTATCCATGGTGATTGGACATGAACAAAATCAATTTTGTGATAGAAATAAGAAGCTGAAAAAAAAAAACCAAACAAGCAAACAAACACCACCCACTTTAACCTAAGTCTTTTTTTTTGGGGGGGGGGGGGGGGCTGCTGAATGAGGAAGAGGTTGATAGCAAGTGAAGGGCCTCTGTGAGAAAATGATATGTGAAAATGAAATGGAAGGAAAGTTTAAAGCATTAACAAAGTTGTGTGTATTTTATATCTGTAATAAAGATTGTGTGATTTAAGACATGTTAGGTACGAAGAAAGAAATTCATTACTTGTATGTGTTATGTACAGTGTTAGATTATTTCTCATGCGAGGCAAAGTCTGTTTAATAGGATTCCCTTCCCTAAGTTTCCTTCCAGCCCTCCCCCCCCTGTTTTCTTTTGCAGTCTGAGTAAACTACAATTGCTTAACCTCAGCGTAGTGTATACAAGTTTTATTGCTTGTGAGTTCATAATGCATACACCGTACTGATTCCACTTTCTCCCTTATGTTATTCAGCTCCCCTGGTTGCAGGAACAGGTAGTTCAGGCAAAGCGACGCCTCTTCTGCAGAGCACAGATAGTAGCGAGCCATTCGATGTCAACAAAGACGATGGAGTGTCCCGCAAAGTTATAGCACCAGCGAGGTACAACCAAGAATGCATTTAAGTCATTTGTGTGTGGCAGTTTCTTTGATTTGAAATCGCTTGCTGAATTCATGTAATAGCCATCAAGTTCTGAAAATTTTGTTATTTTCTGCAGTAATTGAGTTTAGACTGTATGACCTGCAGTATCAGCATTAGGGTGAAGAAAAGACAATTCTCAAAATCATCCTGCATCACTGTTTGAGTGTTCAAAAACAGTACCAGAACTGTGTCAATATCATGTGCAACATGAACCTTTGTACCTTTCAGGAATTGCAGTCATCTGTGAGTATGAGGGGTGGATTCAGAGAAGGTTAATGTATGGAGATGAATGCATGCCTGTCAAAGTGTGATTGTACAGTTGCAGTGAATCAGCCATATATCAGTGATTAACAATGTCCTTTAAAGATAATAAAAAGTTTTGGTACCTCAAAAGTGTCCTTGAATTTCCTTGTCTTAGTTTGTGTTTCAGGTTAAAGTACCTTTCATATAACTAACACTGTGAGACTTACTCGCCCCAAAGTGCTCTCATGTCTTAGTAATCATGCAATTAACTGCGACCAGCAGCCCCATACGCATAGCGACCAGCAGTCCCATACGCATAGCGTAATCGGGCTTCGCATTGTAGCATTCAGGATCATGACAGATTTAGTATCGCAGGGTAAATGTCAACTTAAAATCCCATAAATTCTTCAATTTGAAGACTTACCAATTAAGTTGAAGTATTGAAAACAGGCTTCGTGCAACGTTCTGCCTATAGTCCCTTTCTGTTCGAATTGATGACTGAATGTGACTCGGTCAACAGGACCTTAGGAGAGCTACATACAGTACACTGAATACTACAGCCAGTGCATGCGAACACATCACATGCACACAAATTTCAAATCCATGAACGGATAAGATGTTTGTGTGCGCATGCGCTGCCCATGGTATCCAGTGCAGTGTATGTAGCTCTCCCAAGGTCCTCTCGACCGAGTCACATTCAGTCATCAATTCGAACAGAAAGGGAATATTGGCAGAACCAAACGTTGTTCGAAGCCTGTTTTCAATACTTCAATTTAATTGGTAAGTCTTCAAATCGAAGAAATTTTTGGATTTTAAGTTGACATTTACCCGCGATACTAATTCTTTCATGATCCTGAATGCTACAATGCGGAGCCCCATTACGCTATGCGTATGGGGCTGCTGGTCGCAGTTAGCTATGCGTACAATGGGCTGCACGCTGCTGGTCGCAGTCAGTGGTTTCGTACAATATTTATCGACGCTGTACAGCGTCGGCTCTGGTACGAAACCATTATTGCATGATTACTAAGACATGAGAGCACTTTGGGGCGAGTAATTCTCACAGACAACGTACTTTAACCTGAAACACAAACCAAGACAAGGAAATTCAGGGAAGCTTTTGAGGTACCAAAACTTTTTATTATCTTTAAATACCAACTTAGTAGCTTGTAGTCAATTTTGATTCCATATTATGAAGGTTCAGGAGAATCTCATTCTAACTTGATGACATCAAATGTATGCCCATTTGTTGTTCTTTTTTGTTTTTGTTTTTCTCGCATATACAATATATTTTTGTTGTTGTTTTTTCCTCCTTTTGTCCCATGTCACAAAGGCTGTCTTCCCATGACAGTGGTCAAGACTTTACCCTCCTGGGAGAGACGGCCAGTAGTAGAATGGAGAGTCTGAGCCACAGACTAAAGGTGGGGGTTCACTTTCATCTCTAGCCTTTGCCCTAAAGTGAATATTGGATCTTTTAAACAACCAGATTTGATGTGATAATCTCCTGGTAAATTTTGCTAGTGGACGTATGGAAAATCTTGTGGTGGGGTTTACTATCAACTCTTGGTTGTGAAAGAAATGTGCAAATATATTATTCTTCAAAATGTTGAGTCCATCAAGTTGAGAGGAATAATTTGCAGTCAACTTTGCTTAAGACTTAAGTTGACCTCATATAAGTCAAATAACCACATAAGTTGAAGGTCTTTTCAAGTTCTCTTTTCTTTGTATTACTATTGATTTTGATTTCTCATAAGGCAAATTTCTCTAAGTCAAAGCTATTTCTTCAGTCCAAATAGATTTTACTTAAGGTTGACTGTATTGTTATAGGGGGATAAGGAAAGAGGGCTCTGTGACATTTGCTCCTGCGGCAGTTGCTCCCATGAAATGTCTGCATGCTAAGCCAAACATAAGTTCTACTCACAAAAACAACCATAACCCTAATCCTAATCCTAATCCTCACATCAAACTAAATCTATGACCCTATGACAACCCTAACCCTAAGTCCTTGGAGGAAGTAAGACCAGAGCAATTGTCCCAGGAGCAAATGTTGTGTCACCAGTGAATTGAGTTATATGTTTTGTTTGTCTTGTACATTACCTCATGTGATAAACATACCTCAGTGATTCATTTGCAAAATGTATTTTCCCTTTCTATGTGTGAGTGATGTAGCATTTGTCATAAAATGATGGAAAGAAGTGTGGCCCTCTCAGATAGTGGAAAATAGTTCATTTATGTTCATTTTTCACATTAATCAAATTTGAAATATGAATAGATGTATCATTAGAGACAGTACTGAAAAATCTGCTGAAAATAGAGAGCTATCAAGGTAATAATTATTTTGTCCATTAGCAGTTCAACCTCGTCATTTTAGCACAGCACAAGACATACAGTTTTCATTAAGCGGCAAGGTGTAATGTGTCATTCAAATCATGATGAACTTTACATGCTTCTGTGATGAAATTGCATGGCATTTCTCTATGCTTGACCTTGTAAATATTGTATTTTGTATGCTCATTGAGAAAGGCACCCGGGTCTCATGTGAACATTCTTGACCAGTCTTCTGTCTTCTCTGTTCCATTTTTTGCAGGTTTCTAGTCACCTGTTTGACATTATGTCAGGCCAGTCTGACATTGATCACCCCCTCTGTGAAGTAAGTGGCCTGAGATAAATATTGTTTTGGTTGTAGATTGCCTACAATCATTGTCATACAATATCCAGTCAGAGTTGTAAGTGTGCATGTTTTCTAATGTGAAGGTAATGGCTACAGATTAAATGGCAATATTAGTCGTAATCTTTTCCTGTTTTATAGTTGGCAGGCAAAAGTGTTAACAGTATATTTTAATTCGCGGAGTGATTGTGGATTGCTACTTAATTCCTAGAGTGACATAACTAAATGGTAATGTTTGCTGTAACAAAGAAGCCCTCTTTATCATTGTTATGACTGTTATTTGTGAAAAGGCATTTCTGAAGGAACAACAAAATTTGCAAGTATCCATGTGTGTATGGGGAAATGTGCAGGAAGATCCCATCATAATGACGTTGCTGGGACTGCCATTTTTTAATGTCATTGTAACAGGTACAAGTACTTTACTTTAAACATTTTTACTAAAAGAGAAACCATCTAAATACCGTAACAGAAAATTGGCATCACAAAGTTCTCATGAAAAGTGGTGACTCACATTAAAGGTAGGGGATACGTTTTACAGAACTCCCAAAATGCAGCAAAACATTAAATATGAACCTCAGGGGACTTGTTTAGGCCACTGCTTAGAAATTTGGAAGTCAACAGTTATCTACAATTTGAATAATGCACAAAACTCAACTACTCAGTAGTTCTGTGTGTCAGCCACACTTAAGCCTTTTTGTTGCAGTCTTCTGTATTTTTTATCTATAAACGCAAATCTAAAAGTATAAGAGCTGATGTAATAACATATAGAGTGTGTGGCAAGAATGTATACAGAAATGTTTGTAAATTTTGATGAACTTTATTCACAAAATATACATGATGGACACACATGCAGTGCATGGGTCTGCAAAGGTAGCCTGGTAATGTACTGGAATTTACGGTGAGCCCCGAAAAAAAAAATTCAATTCAAAATCTAACGGTCAATAAAAATGTACTAAATGTTACCTTCCACTTTCAATACTTTATGGGAGTTTCTAAAATGATACTCTCTTCAACATACCACTGTGTTTACACAACTCTTCATTTAAGGCATGCAAATGGGATTCCCTACCTTTAAAAGCGAGCGTGTCATAATAGGATGTCCTGCAGTGAGATTAACCCGTTGAGGACAGACTGATTTTGCTACAACACGCATTTCCCATGGACGCTTGCCTGAGTATACTCGGTACCGGGACTCATCCTTAACGGGTTAAAGGGCATCCTTGTTGAACTGGTTTGCAATGTTGTGAGATAAAAGGACTCGTCTTTTATACTGGTTTGTCATGTAGGAGTGCACAGACTCTCTTCTTGACCAACTGGACCAGCAGCTGAAGATCACGGAGGATGAGTGCAAGCACTACCGGGAGTCTCTGGAGAGACTGACGGAGGCCGAGGAAAGCGGGGAGGGCAGCGAGGACGTGGAGAGAGAACTTCTCAAGGTTTGCATGTACACCATCTCTTTGTGCGCGCTTTGCTGTCATATATGTGTCCTTTAGTTTGTGTACATGTATACCGTCACTTGTAAGTTATTATCCCTGGGGTGATCTCAGTTAGCATATATTCCAACACCTCTTAACTTAGTTTTGAATATAAAAAATACTGATTTGAATGTTAAAACACTACATTCATCAATGTGTTAGCCAAAACAATGTTTGTATATCAACGTCAGCATCAATTTCTTTTTGTAGAAGTATGCAATTATGATAAAGTTTTTTCACTGTCCTGATCAATCATGATTTTTTTATTTTTAATATGTATATGTGATCTTGTCACCCAAGGATATTATGTCATTTAAAGTTACATGTATGTGTGTTTGCATCATTGCAATTGATTGGAAAGCTGCTTTGCACGTGAGATTTGCATAATCAAAGCCCTGAATTTTCATGCAGTTATGTGAGGTGTAGAGCTTGATCCCCACTTCTCTCAAAGTACTTTTTTCTTTAGATTAGACAGTGGAATTTGATGTGTTTCAAGTATAATTATAGTTGTCTATCTACAAATATACAATTCTTTACCATTGTATGCTGACTGATTATGCAATGCACGAGTTGATGTCCTATGATATGTGATGTCATTTTATTAATGCCATCGTGTTAGCATGTAAAATCATAGACAAACAACTGTGGCATTATTATTACTATTTTTTTTTTTTTTGTATATTGCTTCCACACCCTCATTGCTAGACTTTGGTTTAAACCTCTCAAACGCATCTCCTTCGGAAAGATTTGATGTAAATTTCTGTGTGTGTATCTTGAGGATCTTGGTAAATGGAAGCAACAGTATACGCCACATATTCGGGGAGTCTAATTTTTTGTGGGTCTGGACTTCCCGACAATTTTGTGTGTGGTTTAGTTTGTGATTGTGTGGTACAGCAATGGAGAATGTAAGTGTGCACGTCACACTCATATTGGGATCAGAAGTATCACATGATATTTTTGTGTGTTGTTCAATTCACAAACAGCACCTGACTTGTGTAGTTTGCAAAAATAAAACCCCTGCAAAATACAGTCTGACCTCTCCTATCCGGACATGTCAGGACCAGCAATCATCCGGAGCAGGGATTTGGCCGGATATGGGAGAAGCAATTTTCAATACATGCAGCTGACTACCCAATGGTAGCTACACAGCGTGTACGCTGTACATGTACATGTAACCAATTGAAGGTATAGCATACACTAAAACTCTTCGCTATCAGTGCATGATTATACGCCGTTTTATTTCATTTCATTTTTTTTTAAAACCAAAATGAAATCAATTTGTTTGGAATACAGTTTATTATGAGTTTGAATTCCCCTTTTCCTAGTAATTATTAGATTGAAAAACAAAACAAAACAAAACAAAACAAATCATGCAGAGTTTGCATCCAAATAATAGAGAGTCCAGATCAAGGGAGGCTGGATAGGAGAGGTCGGACTGTAAATCGTCGGTCTTATGCCAAAAGGGCCTTAAACCACTTCCACTGTAATGCCAAAAGGCCCTTAATGCTGTAGACTATGTGCACTATTAGTGCCCTTTTGGCATAACAGGGGAAGTTCTTTAAGGCCCCTTTGGCATAAGGCCGACGATATAAAGGAATACGGTACTACAAAGATGCGGTAATTTGTCCCTCTGCACCCCCAGCTCAAGGAGGAAGAGGCAGCCATGGTTCAGCAGCTGGAGCTGATCGAGAGAGAGAGGAAAGAGACGCAGGAGGAGAAAAGGATGCAGCTTAAGGAGCTGGAGGAACTCAAGGAAGAGGAGGAGAAGTGAGGAACATATCCACCCCATCATTAAAGGACAAGTTCACCTTCATAAACATAAGGATTGAGAGAATGCAACAATATTAGTAGAACACATCAGTGAAAGTTTGAGGAAAATTGGACAATCGATGCAAAAGTTATGAATTTTTAAAATTTTTGTGTTGGAACCGCTGGAACAGGAGACTACTACAGCTTGTGAGTCATATGCGCACAACAGTATAAAGAAAATGTACAGAAAATTCAACAGATTTTCACTTTTTTCGCATAATAAAAGAGCACTTGACTTGCCTCTTTCTAAAGGCAGGGGGAATAATATTACCCATAATATTTGTCGGGGGAATGTGTACTTTTTTTCAAAAGATGAAATTTTGTGAAATTCTCTTTATGTTTTCCTTATATTGTTGTACACATGTGACATCTAAGTTATTCACACACTGCAGTAGTCTTCTCATCCAGCGGTTACTGCACAAAAACTTCAAAAATTCATAACTTTTGAACGGATTGTCCGATTTTCCTCAAACTTTCAATGATGTGTTCTACTAATATTGCTACATTCTCTCAATCCTTATGTTTATGAAGGTGAACTTGTCCTTTAAAGGGATGGTACAGTATTGGTGGAGATGAGAATTGGGCTTTTAACTTTTTTGCGAGATACCAAGAAAACACTTATGATAGAGTACAGAACATACCATTTTAAGAGGAATTCAAAGTTTATTAGAAGAAAGTCGGGTTTAGAATGACTGAAACATCCAAAACTAAAGTAAAACAAAGTGATCGTAATAAAAGGTGGGTCCCACACTTTATTAGAATCGCTCTGTTTTGGATATCTCAGACATTTCAAAGCCAATTTTCATCAAATAAACATTGAATTCCTCATAGAATTACATGCTCTTTCACATTTCATAAGAGGTTTCTCATTATCTCACCAAAAAATATTAGAAACCTGAAATTAGGTCTCAACCAAAACTATATGATCCCTTTAACCCTCTCATTACTAGACAAATCGCAGCTCTGCGGGCTGAGGTGGCAGTAGAGCAGAGATTCCAACCCCAAGCATTGCTTAAAGGGATATTAACCCCAAATATACTTCTGAATTGAGTGAATGCAGCAATATTAGTACAACACATAAGTGAAAGTTTGCAGAAAATCATATAGTCCATTCAAAAGTTGTTAATTTTTGAAATTTGGTGACGAGACTGCTGGATCAGAAGACTACTACGGATCATGGCATCACATGTGTATTGCGATACAAAGAAAATTATAAAGAAAATTCCACAAAATATAATTTCATATGAAAAGTACACATTCCCTGGAATTGTAACTGGCATGTCAAGTGCAATGTTATTCCCCCTGCTTTGTGAAAGAGGTAAGTCTAGTGCTCTTTCATCACACTAGAAAAGTGAAAATATGTTGAATTTTCATCATGTTACATTCTGTACGCCTGTATTAAAAAATGATGCTCTTACTTGCCTGCAACTGTTTTTTTTTTTTCTTAATCTGTTTTCCAGGTCTCTAATGATAGTTAACATGCAATGCTTTACACCAAATCTTTATAAATATACAACCATCTCAATATTCACGTACCTCTATTTGAACGCCATACACCGGGTCTTTGACAACGCTAGACACACTTTCTTTTCTTTGACAACACTAGACACACTTTCTTTTATTCATGTATCTCTTTATGTGAAATCTGCCCACCAGCTACTGGCAGGAATACAACGAGTATAAGCGCCAGCTGCTGGAGCTACAGGAAGAGCAGAGGAGTGTGGACAACCAGCTGAGATACACACAGACTCAACTGGAGCGGCTGAAGAAGACCAACGTCTTCAATGCGACCTTCCACATATGGTAGGCGATGGGCCAGTTTACACTGTGTCTCAAGTGTGGTGTTTTTGCTTGTTTGTTTGTTTTGTTTTTTTAAATCCCTTCCACATTCAACACACAAAGGATTCTGTGCACTCTGTCTAAAGAGAAATAATCATAAGCCTTAACCCTATTCTAACTGGGCTATTTGAGACCAAGTTTTTACTGGGGGGTCAATTTGACCCCCCCTTCAGATCTCGGCTGCCGATCGCGCGATCGCAGCAAAATTGTGCCTGAACATAGAGCTGGATGTCAACTACAAGATTACATGGTCATACAATAGAAAAATTTTGATTTCATATTTTTTAATAAATTAATTATGCAAATTAACGCATGAAATCATATTTTCACCTTTAACTCCATCAAAAAGACTGAAGGATTATTAAATTTTTGTGTCAAAAGTTCCTCAAGACACATCAAACAATTTTCTTGTAAAAAAATAGCGCAATCAAAATCATTTTCTTTTGTTTTTTATTGTTTTGTTAATTTCTGATGTATTTTATTGTTTTTTCGCTCTTTTGTTTTCAATTGTTTTTTTGCCAAAATTTGTTGGAGGCACTTTTTCAAGCTTATCTGCATTAGAATTGATTTATTTTGATGGTTAAAAGTTGAAATAATCTAATTTATATCAATTAAACAAAAAAGCACAGTTTGCATTGGATTTGCACACGAAATCATGAATTCGAGCGGTTTTCGTTTTGACATGCATATGCAAAACATTGCATAACTTCAGAACTGTGTACCCGGATATCGCAAATTTGGTCTCAAAATATGCGGGAGACTTCTGAAAAAAAGTCATGAAACAACGCGGCAAAATCTTTGCGCGTTGCGGAATCGTGGCGCGAAACGTCGAGAGGGGTCTATTTGACCCCCCCCGGTAGAATAGGGTTAATACATCTGGAGCTGTCATGGCTGAGTGACCAAGACAACGCAAATATGATCGAGGGCTTCCATGCATGCATGAGGTTCGAGTCCCAGTCTAACAACAGTGCCAAGTCTTTCGCAGGATCCCGTGCGGGGAGCGTTGAAGCATATGCATGTAAAGCAACTCACTTCACATGTCTCGCAAAGAGTCGGGGAAAAATATTGGTGAAATGATGAAACACATGAAAATAAGCTGACATATTCAGATGGCGAGACTAAATTGACTTTTGATGCCCTGGCAGACTTGCAGATTGCCAAGAATCAATAATGGTAATAATTATAACTAGAGAAGCACTCTGAGAGCGCAGACCTCCGCCAAGCATGCAAATCATTTTCACCACTGATCTTGTTCTTCCATAGAGATATCAGTGATTTCCACCCATACGTACTTATAGCATTGTGTGCTGAAAGTTGCCTGATTTCCCAATATAGAAGCCTTTGTTAAGTCATAAACCCTCAGCTGCACGGCGCGCCTCACCCCAGCAGAAACTAGAGCACGCACTTTAGTGCACGCAGGCAAACCTCAAATACGCGCAGCCTGAATTCCCAAGTTCATTGACCCTACCTGACAAAATATCAAAAATCCTTCATAAATTCTCCAAAAATTCTTGGATCACTACAAAAAGTTAATTGTTTGTTACATGTGTCATTCTCAACCTTTCCTGCAAGTTTCATCCCAATCCGTTAACTACTTTTTGAGTTATTTTGCACACGGACAACTAACTAACAAACTAACTAACGAACGGACGAACAAACAAACCAACGGTAACGAAACCATAACCTCCTCCCTTGGCGGAGGTAATAATTCTGTAAGAAGACTGGTGTATTTGTACATGTATATTGCAATTTTTGCAAAACACAACAACAAAAACAAGCTTGCAAATGGAATAACAACCTTAAATCCAACTGCGCTTGTTACCGAATTTCCTGTATCAACGACCTCTCATTTCCCATGTAGGCACAATGGCCACTTTGGAACCATCAACGGATTCCGCCTCGGGCGCCTCCCCAGTGTACCTGTGGAATGGAGTGAGATAAACGCCGCCTGGGGTCAGACTGTACTCTTGCTCCATTCTCTTGCCCAAAAGATGAACTTTACATTCCAGAGGTGAGTGTTTTTTCGTCCATAAATTTGCTGTTGTTGTGGGCATGTGACACGAATATGTTGCTTGTGTATGCCGGGTCACGGTAGTCTCAGCTCATAGGATTTTTCTACCATTGGGAATTAAAAAAAAAGGGGGATGATTTGGATAGATAATGTGATCAAAATAAAGATACTTCTGTTTTCTCCTCTGGACAGGTTCCGTCTGGTCCCGTATGGCAATCATTCCCATCTTGAGTCTTTGACGGACAAATCCAAGCAGCTTCCCCTCCACGGATCCGGTGGATTCCGATTCTTCTGGGACACAAAGTGAGTCAACCACGAAATCTTCTGTAAGATACACTCCCCAAAAGTCGTCCTTCAGCAAATAAAATTGCTTCAGAATAGTCAAGAAGTAGCAGAAAGGGTCCCGGCTTACATTGTGTTGCAATAATATCTGGTTGAGTGTTGGTAGTTGTTTGAGTCGGAGTGATTATATTGGTTCTCAGACCCTGATATACATGGTTGACTGTACACACTTCTCAAGTAGGCCATAGATGCGTAATTAATGTGTCTTGTGATGTCCCCGTTTGTCTCATTATGTGCTTGTATATTTGAAGAGTTTGTTTGCAAAAACCGATAAGTCCATATTTGCCAGATGGAGATATTTGCGATTAAAGGTCAAAAAAATTTTAAAAATAATAAGAAAATTGTTGCTTCTTTTGACCATAACTTCAAAAATATACCTTCATAAGTAGTGACCAATGTAACATTTAAAAGATACTATTTTGTACATTATGACAGAAATTGTACTTCAAAATCTTCAAAAATGGACTTATTGGTTTTTGCAAACAAACTCTTCATTTGTTCTGAATTTGGTGTAATGGAACCTCATTGGTAACAATCTTGGGTTAAGATTTCTCTCTTTTCAGCAATCAGCGTTATCTGTTTTATAAATCTTCGTAGTCTCTTAGGAAAAGGAAATGCTTTGAGAAAGAAAAAATTGAGTAACCTTCAGTTTCAGTGTGTACATGCAAACAAACACAAAAAGACAACAACAAAAAGGCAAGTTTAGTACTTTAACAGTAGAAGAAGTACAGTATGACCTTGCTTTTAATCCCTGAAAGTTTTATGCACTGCTAAGTTTACCTGCATTTTTTTACCTTTGACCCTCTGATGAATACTGACAGGTTTGATCATGCAATGGTAGCGTTCCTGGATTGCCTTCAGCAGCTGGAAGAGGAGGTGGAGAGGGGGGACTCCAGCTTCTGCCTGCCGTACAAGATGGCCAACGGCAAGCTTGAAGACACCAGCACAGGCCAGACTTATTCCATCAAGTACGTACGGCGCTTTGTATATGCTGGTGGTGAAAGATAGGAGGTTACAGTGTGATATCATTGAATGTAGTGGTGACAGTGTGGTATTGTTGAGTGTGGTAAAGACAGTGTGGTATCATTGAGTGTAGTGGTTGGAGTGTAATGGTAACAGTGTAGTATCATCGAGTGTGATGGTGGCAGCGTGGAATCATTGAAAGTGATGGTAGCGGTGTCGTATTATTGAGTGTGATAGCAATTGTGTGGTGTCATTGCGTGTGATGGTGACAGTGTGGCATCATTGAGTGTAATGGGAACAGTGTGGTATCATTTAGTGTGATAGTAACAATGTGGTATTGTTGAGTGTGATGACAACAGTGTGGTATCATTGAGTGTGATGATAACAGTGTGGTACCATTGAGTGTGATAGTAATAGTGTGATGTCGTTGAGTGTGATAGTAAGTGGTGGTATAATTGGGTGTGATGGCGAGTGGTAGCATGGAATGTGATGGTAACAGAAACCCAGCTACCAGGTAAAGGTGTTTTCAGAAAACATGTTGCGAATGTTTGAGGCAGTCAGTTGTGCTTTACGTATCATGGAGTTCAGAACACAATCAAAACATTCTTCATAAATACCAAAAATTTTTGAATTTCAAAGCATTTTTTGAAAAGCGGTTGAATAGATGGTAATGAAGTCATTAGTTTTGATCTATAGACCAATATAAGATTTAGAAATTTGTACCATAGAGCGAAATCTCCTTGACATCAGATCTTCAATCATTAGACATTGAACCATTCAGATAATACTATTTTCCCCCAGTTTGAAGGTGGATCTCTATCACCGCAGTGCCATTGCAATTGAAATGTGTATCACATGTCAAACATGAGTTCATGAAATCTTCATTTTGTTGTTACACATTAACTACAAGAAAAATAGATTTCACTCAGAAAATTATCAAACCTAGGTTGGAAATTTACTTATTCAGTTGTAGTCATCAATTGAGCAGAATATTGACCAAGATCCAAGAGTGAATTCCTTTGAAACAGTTTTATGTGAATTTAGTGTCTTTCCTGTCTTTGTTCACTTTCTGTAGCTCTGTCTTTATCTCCTTGTCTATTTATCTCAAAGAGATTTTTCTCCTCCCCACCACTAGAGGGCGGACTCTACAATGGAGTCAGTGATTTCATGGGGGCCGCCATTGTTCCACTTAACAATGGCGGACTTTGCGTACTATGTATACATTTCTACAGCGCGTATTACGCGAACTTCTGAACTTTTACGCGAGTACGCACTTGATTTTGGCTGCTCCTCGGTTGCTCGTTTGCTAGCGTGTTAGCACGAGGGGTGAGCCTACCGTTGTACCGCCTCGTTGTCATCCAATGCTCCCCTTGCGCTCACAAAACAATAGTACAGGGCGTATGAAGACTCCGCACCCTAGCAGTCACTGGGGAAAATCTCTTTGATTTATCTCCATCTGTATTAATCTGTCTCTTACTGTAACACATTAATCTCTTGATCATGTTATATTAAACTCACTCATGTTTTCTGTACTCCAGAATCCAGTTCAACTCAGAGGAGCAGTGGACGAAGGCGCTCAAATTCATGCTGACCAACCTGAAGTGGGCGCTGGCCTGGGTCTCCTCCCAGTTCAACAAATGAGGGCGCTCTCCAGCTTTAGACCACGTGTTTCAAGCTTCCGAGGAATGAAGCTGTCCGCAAAAACCAACTGCACGTGGAATGCTGTTGACCAGCAGTTGTCTATGTTTCTGTTACCCAACAAGATCTTCCTATTTGCCGAGTCGAATTTTGCTCGCGTCGAATGAAATCAGGCCTCACACGCTCGACAGGATAACGTTCACTTGCAAATCTCTGACTGTTCTTATCCACTCTGCGACAGATGTCACAAAGTTGCACGTGGTGCGGTACAGTGGGAGACACTGTTGTTCCTTCGCAGCAACAAAGTGCTGATGATGTGGTAGTAGAAATCTAGTACGTAGTAGCATCCTTGGCATGTTAATTTCTCGAGTATCAAGAGACATGTTCAATCACGTTCACAACAGCACAAGTACACTGACAGTACCAGGTTTTGTCAACTGATATTGCACCCACAGTTGTAACAGCCAGTCAGCTATGAGTATCAGTACTATGGTGTACTGTCATTATTAACTCTTTATGTGCCATGGTGTGAACCCCCATGTGCCACATCATTCTGAGACTGCAACATAGGTTTACTTTGAGAAAACATTCATTTTTATTACAAGGGGAAAATATTTTCATGTAAACAAAATAGTATACATGGCAAATGATAGGTGTTTGTTTGTTTTTTGGTGCTGTTAATGGATAAGATTGCTGTACTCTATTACAATTCTGCAAACTGAAATTCCAAAGATTTATGTTGCATATGGAATTATTATTTGAGAAAGTACATTTTAAAGCACATAACGAAGTGGGCATGCTCTGCACACATCAGCCACAAAATCTGCACTATGTGCACCATGTTCTTGGTGGTTATACTGCTAAAATTATCATCACTGAAAATTCAAATATGCTCTCTCAAAGTACAGCTGTCATTTAAAGAATTCAAATTATATACATGTTTATCAGGTGACTGATTTTGTTGTCAAGAACAAGCATTTGAAGCTTTGAGGAAGGTGCATTTTGTACATTAATTCTTACTTTCAGTGGCCATCATCTATGTAGTGTAATGTGAATACTGAATACAGATACCGTACATTCTTTCTCCGTAAATGTAAATCCAATAAGCCAGTATGGGGTTAGCTCATGAGCACATGGGTACAATTAACCTTTCTTCTTTCTCAGTTGATTAGGCACTGCACTAGTTTTCAAGCGACAGAAGGCATAAGTTTGACTCGCGTAACAATTTATGGAATTCATCAGTCATGTTCAAACCGGGGATGAACTTGCGTAGACCAGGTGACCAGAATGATCCATCAATTAGCACTTTGGAAAGCATCCATTTCATTATTTTGCATTGAATGCATCAACAATCTCTTGCAATTGATTTTGTCAAATACAGTAGACCTCGCCTAAGTCGACATCGCATAATTTGACGAATCGCTTAAGTCGACACAATAAAAAAGTCACGATTTTTGCCTTTGTTATTCCTTGAAAATTTCCTCGTCTTAGTCGACATGTATAAGTTGACAACTCACGTAAGTCGACCTGATTTTTCAGTGCCAACTGAGCTGAAATATGTGTTAATTCCCTCGTCTAAGTCGACATAATTTTTCGCTCAAAATCTTATCGCCATTCTCTGGAAAAGAATTGTTTTCCCGCTCTGATTCGCTGCATTTCTACTCGGTAATTCGCTAGTGTACGGCGCGGTAGCATTCGCACCATGCGTCCATTGTCTTGTATGCCAGAATATAGAAAGGACATACACTCATTTACACTGGAGTATTACATGTAGTACCCAAGGCAATTCACTTTACCCCTTTTCTCCCTCTCGTTTTTCTCAAAACGCAATGTTTTTTTTTCTCAAAACGCAAAAATTTTGTACACTTAACTATGTCCCAGTAGGTATTCATTATCCGAACATGAAATATTTTTGTAAATCCGAATATTCTGACGTTAATAATTCCGAAGCGGTATTAAAACCTGGGACCTGTCTAGAAAATTTATTACAGTGCAACTATTAATGCAACTAAAAAAAAATAAAATGCAGGTGTATCAAATCACACACAACTTTTGCATTTAAACGCAAGTGCGTTGCTGAAAAGACTTGCGTCTGATAATCATATGAAACTAGAAAATGATTGTACGAACCTGAAACTCAACTCATTTAAAAAATTAAAAATTAAACGCAATTCTGAAAGTCAAATACAAGTCCATCAAATCACACGGAACGCTGAAAAGACTTGCATTTGATAATCATACGAAACTAGAAAATTGTATGAAATTTAAACTCAATTTCGTTTAAACGCAACTCTAAAAATCAAATGCAAGTCCGTCAAATCACAAGCAACGCTGTATTTAAAAAGCAAGAGCGTTGTCCGAAACTAGAAACTGCATTTAAACGCATAAAAATTTATGGAAGTGCGTTATGGTTGAAAAGGCTCGCATTATTTTTTATTTCGTAACGGAACTTTCGCTGTGACAGAACTTAGTCTGCACTTGCAGGGGAAAGACATCGCAACATTCACACGTTTCAAACTGCCGAAACGCATGCTGCTTCACAAAATGTCAATGAAAAAATGACAACGAATTATTGCTAAAGTTCGCTATGCCGAAGGTTTAAATCTCGGTCCAAAGTTAAATTAGTCCGACAATGGAAAGAAGTTTGTTTTTACGAAGGTTATAGTAGTCCGAAAGATGTCGTTTTCAAACAAACTTTTCTTCTTCTTTTATTTCAGACGGGCCGGCGCCGTACAGAGCGGTAATGTTGCGAATCGGAGCGCGAGAACAATTCATTTTCAGAGTATGGCAATACAAATTTAAACAGAACAAATATGGCGACTTAGGGAAGGAAAATCACACATATTTCAACTCAGTCGGCACTGAAAAATTATCTCGACAGAATCATGCGAAATCACACGCATATCTTCTCAGCAACGCACTTGAATTTAAATCGCAAAGTTTAATGCAATTTTCGTGTTTGCTGTCATGTGGATGTGCTGGCAAGCACCACTTACAAGAATCACTCGAATAATGATTACATCAAAGATGCTTATCTCGGTAATTTCAAAACCAACATGTTCTGCTGGTACAGATGACCTTTTTCTGCTCGTGCTCAAAGTGGAACCCTGAACTGGCTTATTCAAAGGATCTTGTCTGTCTGATGAAGCAAAGCTTGTTATACATGTGAACATGCACTGTCAATGTCCTGTAAAAGCAGAAATTTTTATGCATATAATTTTTCAAGCCGGGCCAGGTAAAGACGAATGTCTCATGTTGTGATTTCACAATTGAGCAGGAACTTCAAACAGTTCACTGCTTCCACAGCAGTAATGTTTGTTTTGGCAGCACATGCTATGGTGAAAGGTAACTGGTCCACTACAGGGACTAGCTAGTTGATGTAAAGAAAACTACATGTAATAACCATGTAACAGTACAGTAATAACCCTACAACATGCCTGCCTTGAGATCAAAGAAACAATACATTCACATATTTTTTTAACAAGCGAAAATTTGGCAGGCTTTCATTTTTTTTTTCATTTTTTCACATTCATGTTGCGAGGAATGTGCAAAAAATTTCCACTTTTACAGTATATCATGAATATACACGTGTAAGTAAATCAACAATACATGTACCATTTTTCATGTCAAGCCAAGTGCTTGGACAGACTACCCACTCCTTGGATATTCTGCATCCAAATTGAGCAATTGTCGCACCTGTACAAAGTGATATGTAATTGCATGTATTTTAAGTGCAATAAAAAGATCAGTTAGACTGCACGACAAATGTTATGGGCCCAGTTCATCAATCTGTGTTTTTGTGTTGTAAGCTGGATAAAAGTGGTGTGGATTTGTTTTGTTTTGTTTTTCCAAGAGGCAGTGTATGTGTGTAATTAATGGTACTCCGTTTGCTTCCACCTGCGGAATTCATGTTTCATGTTGATGCACATTTTATCATAAGCGTAGAAGGTTCCTGTACTATGTGCATGGGCAGAGCACAAATGTACTATATGTATATGTGCATACATATATATGTATGTGTATATACTGTGTTATATATATATATATATATATATATATATATATATATATATATATATATATATATATATATATATACATGTATGTGTGTAATTAATGGTACTCCGTTTGCTTCCACCTGCGGAATTCATGTTTCATGTTGATGTACATTTTATCATAAGCGTAGAAGGTTCCTGTACTATGTGCATGGGCAGAGCACAAATGTACTATATGTATATGTGCATACATATATATGTATGTGTATATACTGTGTATATATATATATATATATATATATATATATATATATATATATACATGTATATACATACATATGCTTGTATATAAAACAAGCTATAAGATGCCCCTTCATTTTTTGGGGAAAAGGAGAATTTCAAAATGAATACAATAAGAATTAAGAGTATACATTTATATGGGTATAAAACATGTTAATTGCCTCAAACCGTTTCCTTTTTTTTTTTCTTGTAGAGTTTATTTCATCCTATACATTCTTTCTCAATAGCATGAAAACTGCATGTATATACAAAAGTGGTATACATTACAATATTCTGATAGAGATGGCTTTCTCTGTCATGGCAAACAACTGCAGGTATGGCTCCATGGTCATGCATGAAATTTTTGTGCACACATAAACACATGAAGAAAAATCAATACCAAATCCTAAATATCCCATGACATCAGCCATAAATAAAGCCAATGAAAATGTTTGATTTTCATGAAAAAAAAAAAAAAAGAAAGAGCAAAGTTACTCTGTTTTGACCTGTGAGCACAATGTTGCATACATGTAATGCAGATCTGCTTAATTCTTTTTCACATCTTTACATACATTTGTAGCTTACGTATCAGAGTCGGGGGGGGGGGGGGGGAGGGAGGGGAATGAAAGATATATACACCTTTCACCAAATTCTTCTGGCTGAGGACCCAAAATAAACATTTAGAACATGAGCCCATTTCCTGCCTCTATAAAAAGATAATTATAATGATAATAAGATAAATAAATAGATACATGTAAATAAATACATGTGAATGTCTTGAAGTTTCAGCAATGGAAACAAATTAATGAAATACCTATTCCTGATCAACCTCCGAGTATCATTTTGGCATTTCACTGCAAAAAGAACAATGAAAAGAAAAGAAGTGTGTGTGCTTTTTCTTCATAAACATTAAATGAAACCATTGCAAGCATCTATGTCATTGAAGTTCAGAGAGCAAAAATAGAAGATCAAAGTGTGTCATACTCCATTCTAACAATACATGTACATTTTACTCAAAATAATGTGTATACTGAATGTCCAATTAACTGATTGCCGAGATTCACTCCTCTAATATTTGATGTACAGCACCTTCATCAAATTTCAGTCTCACGTATGACAAAATAAGTTATGCATTTACTTAGTATGCCAATGCTAGTCCTTTGAAATTCATGTACAACATTGTAGTCACCCAGGCCACATGCTTTTATGCACAAATTACAAGATACATCAGTGATTAAACAGATTGAACAATCTCTATGAGTATCTGGCTGCAAAGCACACATCTTACACCTGGATACAACAAAGAAATTTCTATCGAAACATTCAATTCTCACTGTCAAAAACCTAGATGAGTAACTCTGATGAACAGTGGCATACACAGTACTCCAGTCATGTTAGTGGCACACAACACACTTATCAAGCAGAGAGGCTATCAAGGTTGGACCACAAGTCTCCACTGACCCTAGCACTGAAAATTTGAAGAAGAATGTAATCACTGTCACAGTGTCTTGCTTTTAACAAGTCAATACACACATTTACAGATTGAAAAACACAAAAGTTGTAACCTCCACAAACTGCTTCATAATTTCAAGCTTTATTAAGAATTAATGTCCTGCATCTCAGAAAATTATCCCCCTCAAAAAAAAAAGAAAAAGAAAAAGAAAGAACTAACCCTCTTCTCCACCGACAGCAATTACGAAAAATCACCATTCAATATGCCTTCTCATTTCAATATAGCAATCTACAGAGGTAGTTTGCTATTCACGGTTGACAAGTATACCTACCAAATCGATACTCCATGGTACGGCATGCTGGTTTTTCAAGCAACTTACTATGAGCTAACATGCACGAGTCTCCTATACTGATTACATCTACAGAACTCCTAGACTAACCACATAATTAAAGGTACGTGCCTTTATTCTGGCCTAAAAATTACATTTTGCAAAGTTCAAAATTAAAACAGATGTTGCTGTACTGCTCTGGCTCCGAGGGTACCCTCTCTGCATGTGTATGTGCACAGACATTTGTGAAATTGTGGCATTACAATGCAATCTCAAGTGTGTGATTGAGATGTACATGAATCTGTATTTATACATGTACATGTAATTCAAAATACATGTATGTCATTACATGTTAAATACCTATACACTGCATCGCGTTAAGTATCCAATTGACATATCAAGTCATTTTCATTTCTTGATAATTCATACATTCTGATTAATAGGTCAGATGCAGTGTATTCTACAGTCTTCAGGGATGGTTTCGAATGAAGACAGATGATACCATGGTGTTTCACAGACAGAAGACACGAAAGATGAAAATATCACCCACAAAACTGGAAGCAATGACACAATGTGCACTTCATAAGTCACTGCTCATTTAATGTTTCCTTCAAATTTCATAGATTCCCAGCTTTGTGCTCTGTGATCTGTCATACTCATTACATAATCCTAAATCCCCCCAATAAAAAAAAACAAGAGAGAGAGAGAGAAAAGAAGAGGATGGACTTACTGATGTCTCCATCATACACACAAGTTTGAATGAAGTATCACATATACCATAATCTCAATTCCATGCATTTCAACTGCTTCAATCTTGCAGCTGAAACAGTCAAAATTTGAAAACCATACTCATCGCTTCCAGAGTCACTCATAACTTTGTACAGGCTTGGAAATCATGAGCCGCGCATTGAGCATACACTGGGGGTTTCATCTTATCACACTGCAATGGCCACTTTGCCAAGCTGATGCATTCCTCTGTGCCTGCATACTTTGATAAATAGAGATGTAGTTGTGCACACATAAATGAAAGTGTGGTCTGAGACCTATGGTTAAAGCAAACACATCGCATGCTTTGAACATCTTCACAAAGCTTAAAGGCTTTCTTAAAACAGGTGATTAGCTGTAACAAGAAGTAAAGACCTACTTATTTTTGATACATCACAATCTCATCGCCATGTGCGCGAACTGTCACAAAATTGGATTTCAGTGCCTCCTTCCTCCTCCTCCTCTGATCTTCTGGATGGACTCTCCAAGTTTCTTGGAAGCCAGCAACATACTGTAAAAGTGGAAATTTCCGTGGTTTGGAAATTTTTGCGCATTTTGCACAACCAGAAGCTAGCGCAAAAATAAAAGCATACAAATATTTTTGCATGACATACATGTATGTTCCAGAAATTAATGTCCTGATTCCGCAGAATTAAAAACAGGCAAAGTTCATCTCACCTGGCTGAGTGCAAAAAATAACTCGCACAAAAATATCCACTTTTACAGCAATATAAAACTCACTGCAACTTGCAGATGGAAAATAGAATAAACTTGTCAATTCCAGGATCGGCTGTGATTCTCTATAGGCTTTTTAAAAAATTCACGAAACCCTTTGTCAAAAGCACCTGTCACTTTCAGGCATATGTCAAGAAGAAAGTCACATGATTGTAAATTATTGTATAATCCATATTGTAACTTGAAGAAAAAAAAAAAGTTTCATGCCAGACAAGTAACCAGAAACCAGTTGCCTCTGGCACATTTGCAACAGTACACATTGATTTACTTGCACATGGTCACACCTGGCTAAACTGCAATGTAACTGACACTGAAGAGTTGTAAGAAGGCCTACTGGTCCTCTGGATGGATGGAAGTGATGAGAGCCTCGTCCATCAGCTCATCGTCAATGCGACAGGGACTCCTGGAGACGCTGTCAGAGCCGAGGCTCTTCACTGATGCAGGCGACTTGCCGATGCCCAGGGGGGATTGTGCAATCTGGCCGAGGGGAGAGTGAGCCACAGCACTCCTGGGCGAGGTAGATCCAGCCTCAGTCTGGGTGTTACTGTTCCTACTCTCTGGCCGCGGAGATCTCTGGGCCTTCTGATGGTGGGTCCGCGGAGATTGCGGCATGTCTATCACCATTCCAAACTCCTCCTCGCTGTCCACTGGGCTGTATGGTGATGCTGCCTGCCGCGCCTTCTTGGTCACCGGCTGCTGAAGGTTTATCGGTGTGGATGACCGCTTAGTCGCCTTGGGACTCGGAGCACCGCTGGGGCTGGTCACACCACATGTGGATATCTGCTGTGGGCTTGGAGCTTTGGGGGAAATGGGGCCAAGGGGTTTGGGAGAAGGTGCAGACTTTATCGCAGGCTTTGGACTTGGTACAGACATGACAGTAGGATTCCTTGGGCTGGGAACCATGGCAGGACTGGGCACTTTGAAGTCGATCCCTGGCTGTTTGGATACGGTGCTACTCTTGCTCATATCCTCAGAGAGGTCCTTTTCTGGCAATTTGCTGTCACTGCTTGTACTACTAGTTCTGGGGTCCACCTTCCTGATGTCTTCAGTTTTGAGCTTGTCTTTGTCTGTGCTCTTCGTTTCCTGAGAAATGTTTTTGTTTTGCTGGGGTTGTGTTGTAAATGTCTTGCGATTTACTTCTGCTGTCTGCTTCCCCTCACGACCACTGTTCTCACTAGCATCTTTGGCATCCTTGGAGAGGCTTCGCATAACCCCTGGTTTAGACGTCTTGACAGGGTCTCCCTCTTTCTCCTTGCTAACTCCTGCAACCTCTCTTTTCATCCGCGGGTCTAAGGGTTTGGATTCTTGTTTTTTAACGGAGAAAGTTTGAGTCTTATTTTTCTGAGCCTCTGATGATGATAGCTTACCATCTCCTTGAATGCTGCTCTGCTGAGATTGCGGACCAGGCTCTTTTGCCATAGTTGGTTTGGGTTTCTGCAGTGGCCCCTGGTCCTGTTTGACCAGTTTGGTCCCTGTCAGGGGTTTGGACTCGGTTTTGGACATGTCAGGAGAAGATTTCTGTAAGACTAAGGAGGTCTTTCTGGCAAGTTCACTTGGCTTGCTTGTCGAGGGTGTTTGGGATTTGACTGACGGGGATTGCATTCTTGGTTGGGAAGACGACGTTTGTAACTTGACACCTGTGGTTGAAGGAGGGGTCTGCCCGACTGTCAAGACCGATGTCTGCATCATTTCTGGTGTCACTGCCAACTGGACCTTTGTGACTTTCTGCTGCCCTCTCTCTGCAGACTGGTAAGTTGACTGCACATGACTGAGGATGATGGGTTTACTCCGTGAAATGGGCGATGTGCCAGGTCTGGCTGCCGATTTCACTGGACTTGTTGTTGCACTTGATGTGGGGATGCTACTTGTACTCAGTGGTGAAGGCTTGCTCTGCTTCACCGAGATACTCTTTCCTGTGGGACTACTCGCCCTCTTCTGACTACCAAGAGGGGGTGTGCTGACTTTTGGAGGTCTCGACTGAGAGGGATGCTTGGGGGATGACTTACTCTTTACAACACCAGGAGTCTGAGCTGATGGGGAAGAAATCAAGCCACTGGGTCTAGAAAGTGGTGAGGGGGATGGTTGTCGAGTTGGTAATGGGGGCCCTGACACTACTGGTCCTTTTGATACCTGAGGTTTTGCACTCTCTGACTTTGCCACAGAAAATGTCATGTCAGTTAATTTCTTCTCCTTTGTAGGTGTATCCGTATCCATCTTGCCATTCCCTCCACTCTTGCTAGGCTTTACACTCTCCGTCTTTTCATTTCCACTGATTTCAGGAGTGGATGTTTTTGTGTCTTTCCCAGAGTCTGGCTTCTCTTTTTCCTCTCCCCCAGCACCTTCCCCTAATCCTGATGGGGCAGATCCAAGGGCACTGAATAGACCAACCCTCTCCACCCGCTCAGCCTTTTCACTTTTTTCCACTTTGTCAACCTTTTCAACACTTTCCTTCTCTGCATTTTCTTTAATCTTGTTGATGATGCCCATGAGGGACTCTTTTCGGCCAACACGCATGCGCGGTTTGGGTGTGGTGACTTTCCCAGAGCTGGGACCAGCACTTGTTGGTGTGCTAGCAGACAACGGGGTGGTAGGAGAGGTTAAAGATGGAGTTGCCGTTTTGATACTTGCTGGTATTTCTAATGGTGGCGGCTTATTAGATGTAGTTGTCGAAGATTTGGACACTGCCACAGTTGTTTTTGTAGGTGTCTGAGGAGCTGATTGTGACAGAGCAGCAGCAGAAGAAGTTGGTGGTATGCTTGTGGTAGCAAGAGTAGAGCTTGAAGTTGTGCTCACACTCACGACAGTCACAGGTTTACAAGCAGTGGTTGTCACTGTATTGGGTGATGTGGTCACAGCGGTACTGATGGGGGAGGCCTTTGGCACGGTTTGTGCAGCTGATGGTGTTACAGTCAGGGGAGTAGTATCTGATGTAGTTGGTACTGGAGTGCTACTGTAACTCGAAGTGCTGGGTATAACTGATGCAGTAGACATAGAAGAAGTAGTTGATGTGGTAGACGTGGTATTGACAGCAGTAGTGATTGTGGCACTGCTATTCGAAGATGTACTGCTTCCTATAGATGGGGTTGAGTTAGAAGCAGAAGAAGTTGATGCGGTACCCTGACTGCTAGGAACTTTGCTTGCACTTGAAGATGTAGGAGCTGCTGGGGGCTTTACATTTACTACAGATGGCTGCGGCTTTGGGGTACTACTCGTAGAAGTCTTTGGTACTGGACTTGGTGACCTGTCCAGTTTTACTTGGGACTGCCCCGACTTTGCACTTCCCAAACTGGAAGGGAGTAAACCACGGTTACTGACCTGAGCTGCAGCTGCACTTGCTTTTGACCCATACGTTGACGTTGACATGGACTTCGACAGAATATTTGGTCCTTGTCTCCTTACACCTTGTCCCACAGCTAGTGGAGATTTGCTCACTGTGGACAGTGATTTACCAAATGGCGGCTTTGCACCGTCTGGTTTCCTGCCTGTGGGACTCACTGTCGTAATGCGTTGCCCTGACTGAAGAATCTTCTTTGGTGAGGCAAGCTTGGGGGAATCCCCCTTCCCCCACATGGGCCTCTTTGGTGAGGACAACAAAGGGCTCTTTGCATTTGGAGATGGTGAAGTGGCAGGTTTGGGGGCCGAGGGCATCTTGGAGCCTGGCAGCTGCTTACTCTCAGATGCCTGCTTACTTAACTTTGGAATACGGGGTAGAGATGAAATGTTTGTCTTGGGGAAGAAACCAGCAATTGGAGATCTTGGCACTGAACTAGCACGTTGCGAAGAATCGAGGGACCTTGCTTTCTTGGCAAGTTCTGCCTTGGCCTTGGATACATTAGACATGGGTGAACTCTTGGCCATTGAATATGGCTTCACAGACGTGGGCTCTGACTTTGTTGCTGCAACATCGTGAGTACCCTTAGACTGAACATCCTGTGACAGCCCCTTGCTGGTCTGGTCATCAACAACTTGCACCTTTGACACATCCTTCAAAACTCTAGGACCTTCCTCTTTGATGGGCTTCACTTCTCTTTCTATTTCAGTTTTCAAGGCAGATGGGTCTGGTTTGATGGATTTCATAACTGGCTCGGCTCTTTCTGGCTGCTCCACTTTTACTTCTGATTTGACTTCTGCTTTGCTGTCAGGTTTCTCCTCTTTCACTTCCCTCAGTCCCGGAGTTGGCGATGGAGTTGCAGAGTCACCACTTGTCACTGGCCTGATCTTTATCTTCGGAGGGGCTGGACCAGAGTCTTTGGCTTTTGATTTTGGCTCCTTCTCAGGCTTGTGGCGGATTGTCTTGAAGGTCATCTTCAAGGGTTGCTCTATGTTGACAGCCATTGTTACGCTGGAATAGTTGCCATGATCTTGGCAAGGCTCTGGGGACGATTCACTGCTGTATGTTTCAGGTAATTTCTTCTTCTGTCGACCCCGCTTTTTGGGTTTAGGTGCATCAGAATCAGAAAAACCACTCCCATCTCTAGCACCTCTCCGAGACCTCTTCTTTGAACCCCTGCGGACACCCTCACTCTGCAAAGATGGTCCAGATTCTGTAAAACTCTTGGTAAAATTCTTTGGCTTTCCTTTTGACACAGGTACTCGAAGACGGGCGGCAGGAAGCGATTGAGACAGATTGGTCACACCTTGCATCCTACTGAGTGGAGCTGGTTTCCCACCCAGAGACGAGCTACCTGTGGCCATATCGAGGCTGAGACTCTTGGTAAGGTTGGACACACTGAGATCCAGGACGCCACCAGTCATCTTGGCCATATCGGTTCTAGTTTCAAGACCAGCCTGTATGGCTGTTGACAGAGGGCCCGGGGTGAGGGCAGACAATGACACAGGGGGAGGCAGGTCGGTGGTCGTACGGTGCTGTTCATCAAACTCACTCCCCGTAGGAATTCCCATGCGAGTTATTGCTGTGTGCACGCTTGGCAAGCTGCCAAACTCATCGTCATTATCAAACACTTCCGTATTCTTCAGCAGATCTTCATTGATGTCGATGCTGTCAAGACTATACTGGGAGCGGCAGCTAGCACGCCTTCCAGTTTCTGGAGAAATGGTGGACCTTGGGGGATCAGGGAGGAGATCCTCTGCAAAGAGATTCTTTGACTGGTGAGAAAAGATATCAGAATCTACACTTCTATGCAGCGGTTCCGCTTTAATCACAGCAGGTATGTCTTCAACAGAAGAGTGTTCTGGCGTACTCAGAGTACTGTGAGACATGGCCTTTGGCGGAGCAAATGTTGGTGTGGTTGGTACACTGGGAATGCTTGGCGTCTTGGGACTTTGGCGCGCACCAACACTTGACTGTGAACTGGTGCTATCCAAACGAGGAGGGCGCCCTCTTTTGGGCTTAGCAACAGGTTGAATTGGATGGTCAATCTCTGACAACAAGGCCGACAGCTCCCCGGTTTGAGGCACAGATCTAGGTGGGTCCATCACCTGGCTTAACTTTTGCATTTCTGATAGTCTGTTTTGAATCTGCATCCGATGAGCCATATCGTCATCGTGATCATCTTCGCTTGCTTGTCTTTTGGGTGACTTATCGACACTGACAGACCGCACACGCTTCAGTTTCTTGGGCCCCCTACCCGATTGGCCCAACGGCTGTGCAATGGCGGCCACTGGTGTCAGAGTATTGTGTTCTTGCAGCAGATTCATCAGCATGGGGTTCTTGTGCGGCCTCGGGCCAGATGGCAGAGGTGGAGAGGAGATCGGCGATGGTGATGGTGGAGGGATCGCAACTGGTGCAGTGCTGTTGGCAACTCCTGCGGCGTGCTGCAGGAGACTGGCCAGCATGGGGTTCTGGGCCACTTTGGTAGGCTTGTCCCCCAAGAACTCAAAGGCCTCACCATGGGGCAGGATGGCCGACAAGGTAGTCGTCAGGTCGCTGAGGATGCTGTGAGAGTGGAGCTGGTGGGATGATGAGGACTGGTGCGGACGGTGGCTGCCAAAATAGGAACCTCCATGACTGCCTCCAACGCCACCATGACGATGCAGGCTACTGACATGGTCAAACACAGAGCCACCGGAAGGACCAGAAGAGGGTGCGGGTGACTGACTCACCTACAAATTACAGGAAAGTAAAGTTGAATGGCTGATTAATCAGGGCCAAAAATTCTGAACACAACATATTTTGTATAAAAACCAAAGTGCATGTCATACAAAAATACCTACTGGATGAGATTTTCTCAATATTTGGTCTTAACTATATTTGTTCTTAAAGGCATAATTTACCATTTGCAGATGAGACAAAAACCTAGCAATAAAATAGTTCTAGAATGTGAGTGAGGGATAGAAACAATCTCTATAAAAATTTTAATCAGTAAAATCGATGTTAAGTATCGTTAAATATACAAAATGTGAACAATAGTTTTAATAAAAATGTTTCCAGACTAATAGTTACGGTTTAACCCTAATCCCCACAGGTTTTTTGAGGGACTTGAAACCACCAAGGGGGGGGGCAACTTTTTGCCCCCCCCCCCCCCCCCCCCTTCAGATCTCGGTCGTGGATCGTGCGATCCTGCACTAAGGTAGAGGCCAATATAATTTACAAGACTGTATAGTTAGATTTTTCAAATTTTGATTTATGATTTTATATTAATTAATTTATGCTAATGTAGGCAAAAATATTTTTGCCTATAAATAAAAAAATGAAGCTCCAAGACTTCTAATTTTTGGTGAACATATTCTTTTCAATATCCTCAACAATAATACCGAAGCAAAAATTCGGCTTCATGATTATTTCTTATGTATTTTATTGTTTATTGAATTTCTTATGTATTTCCTTGTTTCTGTTTTTTTTTTTTTTGTCTAAATTTGTCGCAGAAACTTTTTAAAGCATAATCAGCCTAAAATAAATCATTATCAGCCAATGAATGTAAAAGTACTTATCTTTATATGAATTAATTGCAAAAACACAATTTACATTGGATTTGTACACAAAATCATGTTTTTGAGCAATTTTTTAGTCGAATTTTTTTCAAAGGGGCGTGGCTTCAAAACGGTATGCCCGGGAGCGACAAATTTGGTCTCAAAAGTTGTGCGATACTTGAAAGAAACTAGATATATCGCTACGGCAACTGATATGCCTCCGCCATAATGCATGGTTCTCCTAATAGGTCTATAGTACAATGTCTTGACAATGTGTGATGACAGTTTCAAACAATTGGCAAAATATTAAAATGACAGGTTTGACACAAATGTGCTGAATGTTCACTTTCCTAGAACTAGGTTCAATTGGATGAATGATTAAAATGTCAGAGTGCAGGTATTTGGGGAACTGATGATTTTTACTTGACTTTTGACCCTTTTATAAGTTTATGCATTGAGTAATTTTTCAAGGTATTGAGAAGAAGTATAATTTCAGTATCAAATGGGAAAATAGCATTATCTAAACCTGACCTTTGACCTTTGACCTCACAGTTCCAAAGAGAATCACTGTTAAGTTGAACATGCATAAATATGTAAGTTTCATGATGATACCTTGAGTTACTTCTGAGATATGGAGGAAAAAGTGCAATTCAGCACTTTCACTTGACCTTTGACCTTTTGGCAAGAAACCTCCCACAGAATATATATTGGGTAATACATGTATACATCAAGTTAAAAAAAAAAAAACAACCTTCATTCATTGCATAAATATAAGGAGAGTAGTGATATTTTGAGAAGTTGACCTTGACCTTTGACCCCCTGACCTTTGACCCATGACCCCCAACTTCTCTAGATAATCACTGCCCATCGGTACAAGCATATATACTAAGTTCCATGAAGATACCTTGAACCATTTGCAAGATATGGAGAAAAACATGAAATTTCAAAAAAAAATTCACAAAATAACCTGTGACCTTTGACCCTGTGACCCTAGAATCCACACAAAGTATTATCCCCCAAGGATATACCCTCATACCAAGTTTGATGTACAACTACCACACGGTTCTTGAGATATCGACAAAAACAAAATGGGACGGACGGACGTACGGACGACCCGAAAACATAATGCCTCCGGCCACTTCGTTGCGGAGGCATAAAAAGTCATAACATGTCGCGGCGAGAGCATCACGCGTTGCGGAATAATCACGTGAAACGCTGAGGGGGGGGGGGCCAAAATGCCTTCTTCCTAACCCCCCCCCCCCCCCCCCCCCCCCCCCCCCGGTGGGAATAGGGTTAAGAAAAATACTTATATCTCCTTATATTTTAGGCTTTATTTCAAAATTTTATTGGGTAGGATGTTTTGTTGTATGACAGACCTACTCATATTGCATCAAATGTGATATCTTGAACATTTGTGAAATCGCTACTCCAAAAGGTAAACTGGACCTTTAAATAAGGTGGAAGTTACATTTCAGTGTTCATTTCCAATATATAGATCAAACCTTGCTATACACAATTGTTAGAACACTAGTGATCTACACAAATAATCTAGAAATAAAACCAAAGCAAATAAATATACTCTTCACTGGAATTTTTGCAAGGTTTGAAAAAAAGAAACAAATAAAAGACCCTCCCCAAAAAGTGCTGACAGTGAGTCTTAGAGCAAGCTTCATCATATCAATTTTGTGCAGGAAATTAGAACCTTCGCATCATTATATCAACTTGCCCAAATCATTCATTAAATATAATAAGTTTAATGTTTAAAGCCAAGTATTTGTAAGTAAAAAAAAACATAAACAGGAGACTCCCATTATAGCAAATCCATGGGATCGGCAGTTTTCTTTTGTTATATTGAAATTTCATTATAGCCAAAAAAAGAGTACTGCATACGCCGAATATTTCGCGAGGTTTTTATTTTCTCGAATTTTGCGAGTTGGGTGCTATTCGCGAAATTAAAGACACGCGAAAATATTTACTCTGATCGCGTGTAAATTTCTCCGTTCAGTACAGGACTCCAAGATCGCGAATTTAACAACTCACGAAACTGTTGGGAATTCCCGATTCGCGAAAATTTAGACTCGCGAAATATATGGCGTATACAGTACATAAAGATATATAGACAATAATTTGCATACCTGACTTTCATGGTAATGAGAGTTTTGTTATAACCATATTCACTAAACTGAGAGTACATGTTATTTTTTCCAATTCAATTCTACCTCAAAGATCCACAGCTAACAGACAGAAGGAAGACAGGAAATACTATCAACAAATATCAAATATATGTTCCAAAAAGATTGATTTCAGGGTTGGGCAATTCTCATATTCCCAAATTTCTCTTGGTGCTCCCATTTTGGAAGTGTCCCCCTACCGGTTTTGTGAGTTGGTTGGTCTCCAGCCACTGCTCCGCCTTCTTCATCACGGCCCTCATCGTGATGGGTATCGAGAGGCACTTCTGGAGCACCTTGGTGGCGTACTCGTCAGAGCAGAACGGCTCCTCGTTGGGCGGACAGTGCAGCTTGCATTTGACGGAGGAGTGATCCGTTAGGTCGAACTCCACTGCAGAGAGGCAGAAAAAGAGCAAACCAAGATGTTTTCTTTATTCTCTGTGCACTTCAAGCTAAAACACAGTTTTCATAATGGCTCAAAATTCATCTTCCACCATTTGGATTTTGCTTGCCATACATCAAAAGGGTCTACCAAGAAGCTTGTCCTGGCTGATGCGATTTGCCTGGATAATGAGCTGTTTGGAGAACAAAGGTATAAATACTGGAGAGCCAGGATGAATACCAACACAGTGTTGTTGACAGATTGCAAAGGATATTGAACAGTGCCACAGCTGTTTTGAGTCTCTTCAGTTACATGCAATAGGGAGAATTCAGCTTTCAACTCACCAACGGCCACGCCATCTTTCGCCGGGTGTTCAAAGGTGACAGTCAGCTTCTGGTGAGTGCACGGTGCTACCTCAAAAAGCAGCGCCTTTGAGGAATCACCACCTGCGTGAGACAGAATATAAACGTAATATGGCTAATTACAGGTAGCAGCCCTTACACATGTACTAGCAAAATATAAATTAGTGATGATGTGAGGGGAGGCACCTGAGCAAACGTTACATTACACAAGGAAAGTCACACTGACTTTATACCATTTTGTATCCTGCACTTCCTGGGGACTCTGAAAGAAAACACTTCTTATGTCTAGTTCTCATGTCCAGTAAATTGACAGATGTGTTTATCGGTTTTCAGATAAATGGCATATGCACTCAACCCCTCCAAATACATCCCACCACCTCACCTGCATGATCTTTGCTCCGCACACAGCTTGCGATGAGTGTGTTGTACACAGCCTGCTGCCGCAGGGTTGTGATGATCTTCGTGACGTTGTTCGGCGACGTGAAGTTGATCTTGGAAAGGAGAGCACCTTGCATTTCACGGATGTCACTTGGGCTCACAGAGTCAATGATGTACGAGTGCTTCTGGTCGGGAAGATCCTGAACAGGATGACAAGTATCAATCAAATGATCAGCCACTGGCTTTTGTCATAACATAGGGTTTGCTCAATGTCCAACTTCATCTAAAACAGTCTGGCAAGTTTGACACAACTTTAATGTCACCTTCAGAACTCTTTTCTCTTTTTTTTTTCTTTAGGTTACAATTGTCTTTTATTACACAACAGGTTGATGGTATCTCAGATCACGGCACTTATTTCAAGCCCTGCGTGTAAATCTCCGATTGTTCATCTTTATCTAGTCCAAGAGATACGAGATGTCATATATTTCTTGTACAGAAAGATTTCCTTGCATCACACTTCTGCCACAAACCTTCAAAGAAATAGGTAAAAGATGCATATTGTAAAGTATATAGTATTTTCATGTGTAGGCATCCTAATTCAAGCAAAAGATGCTTTCAAGGCTGCCTGGCTCTCATTGTCAATGCCACTTTTATGTGTTTCTGTGTTTTATTTTGCTGAATAAATGGCCTACCTTGGCCTCAATCAATCAATCAATCAATCAAAAAGATACTAATACCTTGCGCTTCATTATGCACAAAGACAATGAGAATCAGCACATGGTTTCACCCACTAGATTGATGTATAAAGGGCTGTCAACAATCAAACATTAAAAATCAGCAGGGTTCCAGAGAGCAAGTAGGGACATCCGTTTTGTGTTCTATTAATCTTTAAAGACTCGTGCAATGCAAATGGATGTTGACTTCTGTTGATTTATGATATCCTCGACATCATTCATGTGACCAAATGAATATCTATGTCAAGTATTTCATAATAATTTGTCTCTTTTCTATAGATTACTTGAAAAGGCCCACACAAAACCTCCCAAGCCAAGAATCCATCAATGACGTCCACTGTCAATCACTGCTAAAGCACTAATATGATTAACAACACTGGAATACACCTTCTCCTAGACAGAGCATAACTTTTGAACATTTCCCATGCTACTATCATATTCAATTTTCCAATGACAAGAGACATTGCATGGAAAGATGCAAGTTTGGCTCAGTTAAGGAACGGTGCACTCCAATGCACTTTATTAATCACAGTAGTACATCAGTAGTGATCGACCAAAGGTGTTATCGACAGAATCTTGGTGCAGAAGGGTTTGGGGCTTTTTTGTGCCTCATCTATTAAGTGAAAAAAAAAAAAGAGTGAAGAATTATTATAGAATATATGACACACCTTTAGATATTCTTTTATCCACATACTGTAATTGATGATCACGGTACTACAAATTAATGCAAGTCAACGTACATTTGCATAGCACAAGTCTTTTGATGGGCAAAAAAAAACCCAAACAAAACAAAACAAAAAATCCCCAAATCAGTGACAATCTTATATAATTCTGTCATGCTATGATGAGATGCCCCACATTTTCAGGAAACATCCTGGACAATCATGGGGACTTGTCTGCTCCAGGTATAAAAGAAATGACAATCTGACTCACCACATGGAACATATTCATCCTGCTATGTCTCCCGTCCTTGGCCTGGTTTTGAAGTAGGGTCACAGGGTCAAGGGTGAAGCGGCAGATGAGGGTGTTGAGGGCTGTGGCTGCCGAGAGGTCAGCATACTGCGTGGACACGCCTAATCGAGTAAATTGTCAAAACAGTTGTGTTTTTTTAAACAGCTCTTTCATATCACATTTTGTCATCAGGTCAAAAATGTCTTAAATTGCATTATTATCTTCAATATCACAATGTCATGAACAATTACAGTTTATTTTCTTTACTTCCTATGGAGTACTGCAGCAAGGCTGCCTGTAGACATGTCTGAATATCTTTCTTTTCCACTGTTTACGTGAAGAAAAGCAATGAAGCGTCTCCTTGGGGTGAATCTTCGAGAGTAATTCACAAAATTTCCAAGCTATGCTTTCCTTGTGGATTTCTCCTTTCCATATACAGTTAAAAGTACAATTTTAAGGTTTGAATTTTCTTTAGTTTTTCTCCCTCTAACAAATGAAATTTGTAAGATTGCAAATGCTGATACGTAATCTAACAAACACGTCGGGAAAAGGAATTCATGGGACTCGAACCTGTCATCTACTGCTTTCCGGTAGCGGCACTACCACCAGACAGGTTTGAGTCCCATGGTTCCCTTTTCCAACATGTTTGTTAAAGATAATAAAAAGTTTTGGTACCTCAAAAGCTTCCCCGAATTTCCTTGTCTTGGTTTGTGTTTCAGGTTAAAGTACGTTGTCTGTGAGAATTACTCGCCCCAAAGTGCTCTCATGTCTTAGTGATCATGCAATAATGGTTTCGTACCAGAGCCGACGCTGTACAGCGTCGATAAATATTGTACGAAACCACTGACTGCGACCAGCAGCGTGCAGCCCATTGTACGCATAGCTAACTGCGACCAGCAGCCCCATACGCATAGCGTAATGGGGCTTCGCGTTGTAGCATTCAGGATCATGACAGAATTAGTATCGCGGGTAAATGTCAACTTAAAATCCAAAAACTTCTTCGATTTGAAGACTTACCAATTAAGTTGAAGTATTGAGAACAGGCTTCGAACAACGTTTGGTTCTGCCAATAGTCCCTTTCTTTTCGAATTGATGACTGAATGTGACTCGGTCGAGAGGACCTTGGGAGAGCTACATACACTGGATATCATGGCCAGCGCATGCGCACACAAACATCTTATCCGTTCATGGATTTGAAATTTGTGTGCATGTGATGTGTTCGCATGCACTGGCTGTAGTATTCAGTGTACTGTATGTAGCTCTCCTAAGGTCCTGTCGACCGAGTCACATTCAGTCATCAATTCGAACAGAAAGGGACTATAGGCAGAACCAAACGTTGCCCGAAGCCTGTTTTCAATACGGCTTAATTGGTAAGTCTTCAAATTGAAGAATTTATGGGATTTTAAGTTGACATTTACCCTGCGATACTAAATCTGTCATGATCCTGAATGCTACAATGCGAAGCCCGATTACGCTATGCGTATGGGACTGCTGGTCGCTATGCGTATGGGGCTGCTGGTCGCATTTAATTGCATGATTACTAAGACATGAGAGCACTTTGGGGCGAGTAAGTCTCACAGTGTTAGTTATATGAAAGGTACTTTAACCTGAAACACAAACTAAGACAAGGAAATTCAAGGACACTTTTGAGGTACCAAAACTTTTTATTATCTTTAAATTACAGAGGGAGACAAACTGAAGAAAATCAAAACCTCAACCTGTACCCTTCTACTTAATATTCTCTTGGAAATATAATTTTAGTTGCTTACTTGTTAATTTATCAAAATATAAAGACAAAAATACCATAATGACTCTATTATGTATCATTGAAATTTGCGTAATTTGAAATCTTTTTTTTTTTACTCATGTAAGTGTTATGTTTATTACCTTGTTTTACTTTATATGGAAATGAATTATTTGAACTAAATTGATTGAAATGAATTCCCCTTGAAATACCCACCCTGGATGTTCTGGAGTTGCCTAATGAGAAACACAGACATTGGCATGGGCTGACTCAGCTTCAGGACAAATGTTGCCGGGATCATGATGCTGTTCTGATTGGTCAGGGGAAGTATGCTGAACATAACAGACAAAAAAAAGACAAAACATAGCCAAAAGCATTCAATGAGCAGAACCCTCCATCAATGCCACTGGAACAGTGAAGTGACTCAAGGATGACACTGAAATTTGCATGCATCCTTCAAAAAGTCCTGGATCTGGATCATGTTCTAGAACACCACCAAATTCTGATCATCTTTTGCTTTTCTCACAACAAACATACAAGTACCCTGAAAATCTCATCAAATTCTCTTAAAGGACAAGTTCACCTTCATTAACATAAGGATTGAGAGAATGTAGTAATATTAGTAGAACACATCATTGAAAGTTTGAGGAAAATCGGACAATCCGTTCAAAAGTTATGAATTTTTGAAGTTTTTGTGCAGTCACCGCTGGATGAGAAGAATACTGCAGTGTATGATGTCACATGCGTACAACAATATAAGGAAAATTTCACAAAATTTCATCTTTTGAAAAAAGTACACATTCCCTTGACTCGTTACTGACATATGTTATGGGTAATATCATTCCCATTGCCTTTAGAAAGAGGCAAGTCAAGTGCTCTTTTATTATGCAAAAAAAGTGAAAATATGTTGAATTTTCTTTACATTTTCTTTATATTGTTGTACTCATATGACATCACGAGCCTTAGTAGTCTCCTCATCCAGCAGTTCCAACACAAAAGTTTTAAAAATTCATAACTTTTGCATCGATCGTCCAATGTTCCTCAAACTTTCACTGATGTGTTCTACTAATATTGCTGCATTCTCTTAATTCTTATGTTAATGAAGGTGAACTTGTCCTTTAACCTTTAGAGTAATCATAGTAAAAGACAAACAAACACAGGCAAAAACAAACAGGTTTCATTAAAAGCTAGATCATATAATAAAGGCTTAAATTTTGATCAAATCACAAACCAACAATGCTCTATTAAGAAGAAAATTTGCTTATCCTTGTTATTTGGCCCATTGAGTGGTTGAATTTCACATGCTTACCTTGTTATCTTGTTATCCATGGTCATCACTGTTGGGGCTGTCTGGATTTTCCGCTGAGTGCCGCTCTCTATCCCAACTGTCACAGAGAGGCCTAGGTCTTTTGGAAGTGGCTCTGAAAGACAATAGTCCACATCATTCACAATGTAGTCCATCCAATGGATACAAAGACATTTTCTGAACAAAAACATGTACTTCATGAGTAAGCATTGATCAGCAGCAGCCCAAAATATTGTGAGCAACATCCGAAGTGGTTCTGTAGGGAGTTTCGCATAGGAAGTCCCCCCCCCCCCCCCCAAAAAAAAAAAAAAAAAAAAAAAAAAAAAATAGATAAATAAATAAATAAATAACATGGATTCAAGACATGCAAGAAAGATAAGTGAACATTCAGAGAAACTGTGAAGGCAATCAGTTTGAATTTATACATCCAGATAGTTCTGACAAGGGTTATGTGCTGCCCTCTCTTGTGAAAACTGTGCAACGATTTGTGACATCAGAGGAGTACAACAATCAAAAGGTACAAAAAGAAAATATCACACAATCAATTTTCCTTGAATGAGCACATGACCCATTATTCCTCATGAATGCTTGGAGAATTAAATTTGCCCTGACATACCTCAGTCACTAGACGATGAAATGTGCACTTAATTATAATGTGCACTTAATGTGCACTTAATGACAGGTAATGATCAGTAGTGGCAGCAAAATGAAAATATGTCATCTGTGTTCAAAAGTAATTATTCTACATCAGCAGATGTAGTAATTTACACTCCTCCAGCCAAAGTAGTTAAATAACCAAAGCGGCATCTTACCAACTACTGATCTTCTGCTTAGAAGAAAGAGAAAGAGTACAAAGATCTGTAGGTCACTTCACCTTTGTTCGATAGTTCTGTGGTCTGCTTTTTTTCCACATCCAAGAGATCATAGGGTGAGACAAAGTACGTTAGACGCATAGGATGGCCTGATGACACAAAATGATGAACACAATGAGTAATGTATTTAATTGCTTCAAGAAAGAGTACCGGTAGTAATAGCTATCTAGCATATGCACATATATTTCCATAAATTCAAGAAGAAAGACAATACGACTCGAAACGCACATCCTTCAAAAACTGTAGTCATGCGGTGTACCTCTTAGATTCCACACAACATTCAATTGTGTAGTCAACGCATCAACATGAAAAAGACTCATCATCTGGGTGGGAAAAAATGGAAAAAAGTAGCATTCTTCCAAGCAAGACTTATTTAAAATGACTTTTGTTGTGAGCTGCATTATTTTCAGGTCACATTCGACTTAAGGTTTTATTCCAAATCCCTTCCTCTGTAATAAAACATTTTCCTCCGCCATATGCAACATAACAGCATAATATCTCCCAAAAATGATATGGCCAAGGTATTACTGAATCAGACACAAAGATAATTAAAATGATATGGCCAAGGTTATACTGAATCAGACACAAAGATAATTAAGTGTACTGTATGCAGTAAAACTGTAAATGGATTAACTGAATTACGAGCTAACAGCATACAAATATTGCAGGGACTCACAATAAGCTATGCTTGAAGATGTAACAACTCTCTTTTCCATATAATACGTGAACATTTATTTAATCAAATCAATATAATTCCACAGCTAAAAACAAATTTCACATTCCCTTGCTCATAAATCAATTGTTGACAGATGCAACAGACAAGTAATCCTACTGGACTTCACTTTGTGTTAACATGCATGTCAAGTTTATAACAGGCGCTGGCACTCGAGGCATACTAAAGTCTACACATACATCACAGTTTAGTCTACAAACTTACAATTAAATCTTATGTGTATTGTTCCTTTATAGGGAAGTTTATTTGGACAACCAGAGGGCTTGTTAACTAGAAGGCAAGTTTTGAAATGCATTCAGTTTTTGTAGGTCAATGAATGAAACAGCTTGCTGCCATATCTTCTGAGAATACATATATACAAAATGCATCCACAAATTTGAAAACAATGTCTTTATTAGTAAATCTGGTCACTTACACAATGCATGTGAAGGGGGGGGGGGGGGGTGATGAAAAAAAATGTTAACATTGACTCACCTCCTACTCTGGGGGTTAGGTAGCCTACCGGTCCCTTTGAAATGTGCATCAGAGGGCTGATCTCCGTTCTAATGGATGGTAGGACATCAAACAAGGCAAAATGCAACAAAGTATTACAAAGAATGCAGCACCATAAACTTCCTACATCAAAGGTTTTCAGTGTTTCCTGGCAGACTTGCTTGATTTTGATCAAAAATATAACTTATCTTTCTCCAAATACACACATACATCAGGGCTCGATGCACACTTTTTTCTCAGGTAGCCTGAAATAAAAGCGAGCTCAACAAGCCACTACAGTGCACTCCTGTTCGCCCATGCAGAAACAATAATGCTTGTTCCACTATGTATTTTCGAAAGCAATCCTCATTTCGTTATAACGGAGCACATTTCTTTTGTTTTTCTTTGTCAGCGGCACTCGGAAAAGACTTCGTTACAACGAACATTTCGCTATAACCGTGTTCGTTATAAGCAAATTTTGTACCATAGACTTTAATGGCAATAATTTTGGGACCAGAAGTTTTACTTCGCTAAAACAAAATTTCGTTATAACCGTGTTTGTTGTAACGGGAGTGCATTGTATAAATCTTAGTTGCCCTATTTCTTTTATTAATTTGGTGGCCAGACATCAATTTCTAGTGACCGAAGGCCACCAGGGCACCACTAATGTCGAGCTCTGCATACCTTTTAAGTCATTACTGTAAAAGCTGTAATTTTCACGTACAGATATTTTCGCAAATGTGGAGGTAACAGACATTTTTGTGAGATGCTGTTTTCACGAATTGACGCTATCGTAAATGCACTATTACTCTAGCACATGACGACATTTTTGCATGTTGTTAACTGTGATTTGCAAAATTTAAAAAAAAAAATCCACAAAAATTCATTTTTCATGCAAATGACAAATTCCATCAACTTGATACTGACATATATTCTGGGTAGCAGAGCAATTATTCCCTCTGCTTTCTGAAAGAGCCTAGTCAAGTGCTCTTCTATAGTGCTAGAAAAGTGCATTTTTGTGGAATTTCTTTATCTTTTCGTTATATAGTTGTCCACTCATACGTCATAACCTATAGTAGTCTCCTCATCCAGCGGTTCCAACACCAAAACTTTATAAATTCATAACTTTTGCATTGAATGTCCAATTTTCCTCAAACATTCGCTGATGTGTTCTACTAATGTTGCTGATTTCACTCAATCCACATTGCTCTTTGGGCTTGGGTTCCCTTTAAAGAAAACATACTCCTGTATTCTACGTACCCTGGTGGTGGCATCTTTTTGTTTCCTCTGGCCTGAAACACAGTCTTCAGGTCAGTCTCCAGGGCAACCAGACAGTTGAATGCTGTGCACTTCATCTTCCTACAAGAAGAATAAACAGGATTATGTGAAATTACAATATCCTCTACAAGCCTCCCATATTCCTGTGTGATCCTCATGCAAAGCTGATTGTACTGCAAATAGGCAGCGTTAATCCATTTGCTTTTGTTCTTTTTTTTTTCATTTTAGTTTGCTCATATTTTGTAAACCCTAATCAAAATAAATGAATGAATAAATCAAATACTGGTATCTGATCCAGCTGAAGACCTCTTGGCCTCAATGGGAAAATTTGAGGTATTTCAACAGTCAATGACATATAAGTAGTGATGACGAACACTCCTAGGGAATAGATGTAAATGGACTGTGAATGTAAACACATAACTGCTACAAACTTGTATCACAAGTCTGCAAACTGGTGTACAAGTGCTTTCACATAATATTTGATATGGATTCATGTCATGAAGGTTCTTACGTATCTCCGCCAAGTTGATGCATCTGACACAGTCCAATCAGATGTTCAGTGAATTCCTTGAAGTCATTCTTCTTCAGTACCTCACACATCTCAGGGCAGCTCTTTAACCAAAAATAAGAAGGGGAGAATGAAAAATAACGATAGAATTACAATAATAGCATCTCTAAAATATCTGGAATTGTAATGCTTCCTATACCTTTAGGTCATGAAGACATGAAGGCAAAATTTATGTCTTTACATGCACAGCTAAAATGGCTCAACCAAAAACAATCGCTGAATGCAAAATCAAACTTATTTCCTTTAGCACACATACAAAGCATTTTCAGCATCTATAAGTGAGCACTCTTGATTGTAATGGTCAATCAATCATAGATGAGCAATTCAAGTAACATCAGCTTCTGTCATCAGCTCTGATGGAGGCTGTCACATGTATAAACAAAATAAAAACAAATACAAAACCAAACAACAGAAGATTTATTACGCAATTACATTGCATTTCTTCACACACCATCTGGTCAAAAATGTGGAGATGACCACTGACCTGGTTGTTGCCGGTCATACCATGACCAAGAGCTAGCATGACATCCCTGACACTGCCATTGGGCTGCAGAATGACCTCCACGTAGAAGCAGTCCGAGCTCAGGTACACGTCGGTCTTCTCAACACTCCACGTCGACTTCAACCTTGGGGGTTACAAAGAGAAAGAGCATTCAGCATCTCTGTATATATGTCATCTTTTTTTGCATCTGTACTTATTGTAATTCTGGCCCCTTTTCTCCAGAATCACTGTCTTTGGTAGCCGGGTGCTTTAACATGGATGAGAACAGAGTAAAATAGAGTTCAACATCTGTAGATAACTAACATTTCCTGGAAGTGTGAACACACTATAAGACACATATAGTGTTTAAACTTCAGGCTAGTAACAATGCTTCATCTGAGCTCTTTTTAAATGTACAAGCAGGCCACTCCATCATGCAATTATCTACTATGATGCAAAGTATGCAATGCATTGAAACTCAGCAGGCAAAAAAGAGAGACCAAAACAAAAACAAAACACACACACACACACACACACACAAACAAACACACACACACACACAGATAAAAATGCCATATTGATGTCAGTACATTCAAGACATGTTTGGCTAGAAAAAAAGAGGGAAAACAACACATATCATACATGAATAACCAAATTAAAAGAAAAAAAGGAAAAAAAAGAATCAAAACTATTTTCTTGATCAAAACCAGTTTCATGTGTATGTGTGAGGAGAAAAAGAGTAATCAAACATGCTTCATATACAAGTGTAGTACACTCATACCGCAATGTAGTTTGCAGCTCTGAGCATAGTATTCTGTGAATTTACACAGCACTTCACAACATCCATTCAGGCAGCAAAGCAATCAAAGGTAAGGGCCATCTGCCCCATTCAATGTACATTTCTGCTGACTGCAAAGCCAAGAAGGTTGAAAACGTGTATGTCATGCCATGTGACGATCACATTGAATGGGATCTGGGGGGACTCTGAATGAATCATGGAGGGATGATTTTTTTAAAAACAAATATACAAAGGAAGAGCAAATGCTCTTTAAAGGACATGTCCACCTTCATAAACATGTGGATTGAGAGACTGCAGCAATATTAGTAGAACACCAGGGCTCGACCTTAGCGGGAGCCCGGGGACCATTGGCTCCCCAGAATCGCTACGGGCTCCCCAGAAATGTATGAAAAAAGCCCGGCTGGCTCCTTAAGTTTTTTTGCCGTATAGCCACACGTTTCAAGACAGAATCATAGTTTCTGTACACAATCACACTATTGACGTTCGAGCGCGAGCGGCCCCGGCGCTAGTCTAGCTTCTGGACTCTTTTTACTCGTAGGGGTGATTCAGTGTACGCGACAAGCCGTATGAGGGCGTGACACCCGAGGATTGCGATAGGCCGAGAACTGCGATACCCGAGAAAAAAGAGTCCAGTAAAATACTTTCGCCGGATCGAGCAGGGTCAAGAGTTCACGCTAGAGTGGTCATGAATATTCATGACTCGCAGTCAATCAGACAGTTTTACTAGTTAATGAGAATACCAGCTGATCGCATTCCCGCTGGTAGTGTGTGGAAGTGCTGCCCACCTCCACTACACTACAGCATTGTCCACCAAAATAGGGGGTTTGAAGTTGAGCCCACTAACTTGTACTTCGATCGCCAGCTCATACTGCATTATGTAGGCCTACGTGTTTTCTTTATGCATGATGAGAGACAAGCTGCCCATTCCATGATTTCATGAAGTCATCATATAAAAGTCTTTACATAAAATCAAGGAAATTCCAAAGATTCTCATAATTATGTAGCTACATTATGTATACAAGAGAAGTAAAGCCTGTGTGTCTTATGAGAGAGAAGTCTTTTCATGAAACGTAGCCTCAATCCAAATAGGGGAGCTGTATACCACGATTTTATAGTACGATGAAAAAATGTTTCATTGGACATTATAGGCTTATTGCAGATTACAGACTTTATTTTAGATTGATTCCTTCGAGAATAACAGAATGACATCCGTAAAAGGGTCAATCCCACTATATCCGCTAATTTGTATTGATTTTGAAATGCAGAAATAAAAACTGAACTGAACTGAACTGAACTGAACTAAAATATGTGATCTTCATATACATGACTTTTGATCAACATTCCAATAGATTTAAGGGATCCCGTGTCACAAATATTAAAAACCAGACCCCCCCCCCCAAAAAAAAAAATAAAATTATTATTATTATTATCATTACAAAATATCGAATGTAGGAACCAGATTCAAATAGTCCGATCGTGCCAAAATAGATTTCTGTCTTTGAAAGCCTGATTGTAGATAGGAATAAAAAAATTGTCATGGTCAACAAAGGCAAGTGAAATTCATTGGATTGCGCCTGCAGGTAGGATAACGAAGAGGTTCGTGTTTTTGTTATTGTTTTTTTTTTATATATACGAGTCAAATACAGACGGATTTCACTGACGAATTCCATAAGGTATTTTAAGATTCAACGAAACATACGTGATACCCTGCTATGAGATTTCTCCTCAAGGATTATGACAGCCTTATATAGCTCACCTGCAAGGAACTACTCCCATATCTCACTATAGAACACATTAAAGTAACTTTATTATCTCATTTCCATGGAAAAGCGCAGGTGGGAAACGTATACGTTACGAAAACTCACTCCCTGGCCAACATAACTCGCAGGATTCATCCAATTATAAACTTATACAAACGCTCTGAGGGAATTTATTCATAGTAACAACTTTCATAGTCAAACTATTTCATCTAAACGTAAAAGCAACATTATTCCTTGCGTCCTTTTACCAAAACACTAATTGTGGCTTGCCTTTAAAACAGATTATGCTGATAGTGCTATATTCGTGAGGAATATGGGTTAAAAGCTATGTCTGTTATTCCGAAGGTTCGTTTATTCGAAAATAAACTATTGCTTACTATTTTTTTTTTCCTGATAATGAAATAATGTTCATTAGCCGAAACTTAAAAGAAGGGTTTGTAGTTATGTACTTGTAAATACCCGCTGTTATGTTCACACGGCATGTGCTGATACGTGGCGATAACAATATGTCAATTCTTTTAATTTTATTAACTGAATGGATTTTGAAGTAACAGGAGGGTTACACACATCTATTTTTCCTGAAAAGGTGTAGTGCTAACCTATAGCAGTAAAGCAAAACAAAGCAAAAAGAAACAAACTTGTAATGGTATACATTAAGCCGTGTTGATCGAAGGATGATAATACAACATGACATTGTAATGATGAGAAGGAGAATGCTTCACAGAAGCAGGTACACAGTGACTCAAATTGTCTTATGACTTTGAAAGCGAACACTTCTTTTTTAATGGGTGCTCACCAATGTGAATGCAGGACGGAATACAGGTCATTCTCATGGCATTGATACACACACACAAAAAAAGGGGGGGGGGCAAAATTGAATAAGATATACGACTAGCAAATTACCTCCCGCAAAACCATACTGTTGAAAAGACATGCATTTTACTTCTCTTTTTTAATGGGAGTGGACTTTCTCTTGTCTGTATGGTTAAAGATCACCTATTGGAAAGCAATACCCGGAAGTAAATAGTTTAGCAAATATTTACACATCACAGATGATATAACTTTCGAACCCAGCTATTAGTAAAATTGCATTTATATGCATTGAACATCTGTATAAAATTGACGATGCGCAGTGTGGGGCACGACATATTGTAACGTACTATTATGTTTCATTGGAAATACCAGATATTTCTCCTTTAATCATGCTGTTAATGAACATCTTTAATTATCGTCCAACAATGAAGGATTAAAAATCTAGGGCAGCTAGATAAACTTTATAGAAGTCCATACCATGTTGTTATCATGTATAATATGTATTGTTCTGAGGAGTGAACCCCGGAGACTGTGGTATCATAAAGTTTAAATGAATAATCAATGAATTTATTTTGCACTACGATATATTCATAAGCAAGTGTCTGATTTATATGCCCTTCAGCATGGTGTTGTGGAGTTTGCCTGTTATATCAAGGAGGCTCTCTCGCCTTCTCGATGATTATAGTTTACCTCCTGATTGTTACATGGCATCATCATTATAATGCAAGGTGAATATCAGAATTGTATGATATCCGCTGCCCTCTGGGATTGGTAAATGCTGAATAATTCTGGAGTCAGAAATTTCTTATTTCTGGTTACAGTTTGTTTTTCTGAAGGTTCATTTTCAGGGTTTATTATTACGATGGTTCGGTAATCCAAAACAAAATAAGGTTCGTTTAAAATACTAAAGGATTGGTCTTCCGAATGTTCGTTTGTATAGCCCCTAAAAGAAAACTAAAAAAAAAAAGTTTGCAATACCGAAGGTTCGTTAATTTAAAACGATATTGGTTAGTAATTCCGAATGTTAGTTTAAAAGTATGCAATTTTTCCATTTGTGGATTTACGAACCTTGTTTCATTTGTTTGTTTGTTTGTTTGATGTTTGCTTGTTTGTTTGTTTGTTTGTTTGTTTGTTTTTTGGGGGGGGAGCTATCAAACCTTCAAAATAATAAAGTTTCTCTTATTTTCAGATTAACGAACCTTCGGGAAAACAATGCCTATTCAATTTTTGGATACATAGCGTGTATAAGGTTTGCCACGTAAATTCTCCATCAAACATGTGATATCTTTATCTTCCTTTGGTAAATTAGGTCTGAAGAAAATACCAGCTTATTTTTTTTTTTTAATCAAAACTGATAAAATACTATTCCTTGTGAGGCTCAACGCGGTAAGCCTTTGTATGCTCGCGTAATCAAAGCGTGTTTTTGTATTCTAACCTGTTATATTTTCATAACACATAAAGCTTTGATGGCTATTCATCGATGAAATCACTTATTACTAGTAATTTCATCGTCAGAGCCACACTCAGAAAGATTTGTGGATGTTTTTATTTGAAATTGCGTGGTATTTAGGCCCTATGCTGATAGTATTGTGGTTGTGTTGTGAATTATTGTTCTCCAGACATAGCTAATAGAAATCCAATTGTAAACCTACTTTACGTTTATACTTGGCTAAAAAAAAAAAGGGATTCCAGAAGTTCAAGGCTTCATCTTGTGGGCATGGCCCACAAGTACAACATACAGTCGACTGCAGTCGTAGTATACCCAGTCAATTTGCATATAATATCAATTTGATATTTAGAATCAGTGCCTCGATTTTCAAAGTGTTTATGGATTCACTCGGACACAGTGCAGCCGACTGAAATACCTCTCTCTTACAAAATCCTGTTGCACAAACAAGATCGCAAAATCAAGAACATTTCTAATTATGATACGAGCAGTCATGGCTACTGTTGGGCCCTATTTTTTGTACAAAGTTGAAAAAAAAAAACACATTAGAGAGAAATCACTAGAGATAAACGATCGTAGACCGCCATTCGTTTTTAGCTCCATGGCCAAACTAAACACTTATACTGGGTAATGTACATAATTATGCAATGCATGCATGCAGTACTCCATCCGCCCATGGTGAGACCAAGGACAGATCTGCAGGGTGTTCACGTATGTGGGGTCGTCATAGGCGCTTCATCGCCGTACGTAGAGCGCGGCCATTGTGCAATCCGTCGAGAGAGGGCTCACTTCAGCATTTACATTAAAAATACTTTGATTCGGTCTCCGTTCGAAACTACTCACTAACGGAAGATGATGACTCAATATCTGACGTCATTAAAAAAGTTCAGAGTGGTTATCAAACATATTAAAACTAAATTCCAGAGGAGCAACACATACACGATCTCTCACAACAAATCAGAACGTTCCTAGCTGAACATTCACTTCACAATGCTCGACATTTTAACCATGTGTCGCTAACATGCATGAGTCGGTCCCATGGGACACACAGACAGGATCGTAATTAGCATCAGATTTCAACACATTTTCTTGACTTTTTCATATCTTAAGTTGCAATTTTTTGTGAAATGCGATCGTCTTTTTGACATCATTTAGGACATTTCTGACAATTATCTGTGGTTTCTGTTCATCCTACAGTTTTTTTGTTAATCATTTATGCCCCTTGCATTTGACCTTGTGTTACTGCTCAGGGCTATCGATTCACGCTTACGGCAAATCAAATAGATGGTCACCGCGCGCGGGCTCTGCTTCACACGCCCGACACGGGTTGTGCAGATATCATGCGGGCCCGCGGGGTATAGCGGAGCGGGGCTGGGCGCGGCCGGGCCGGGCCGGGCGCGGGCAGGCAGAGGGAGGATGGATCAAAGGAGTGTGTCAATATTCGTTACACTACTTCCTATATTGTGCTACTGCCGTCACAAGCTTACAATCAATCAAACTTCCTTCAATTAAAAAAGACTGGATTGCACATGACACTATACAAGACTGCACAACTCTGTATGCAAGTGAAATCTACTTTGAAATCATAACTTCATTATTGCCATGCTGTTATCATTGTCATCACAATACAAGTGATATGTAGGTACCACTACCATCACTATCAAATTGAGACTGCAGAAAATTTACAGGAAAGCAGAAAATACTGGTAGCTGTCGTTTGATTAATTTGTTTATCAATAGATACAGTGCAATATAATTTCATCTGGCAAAGGAGTATACCTAGTTCAAATTATTTGTTTGTTGCTGCACATTATATTGTACATACATCTCAACAACTATGAACAGTCGAGTATGCTACAGATGTCATGTCATTTGATCCCATTGATTCTATGATTGTGTGGCAGAAGTATCTCAACAACGTATGAACAGTTGACTATGCTACAAATATCATGAATGTCATTTGAACCCATTGATTCTGTGATTGTTTGTGTGGTAGTAGTATCTCAACAACTTTTTACAGTTGGCTATGCTACAAATATCATGAATATGTCATTTTAACCAATTGATTCCGTGATTGTTTGTGTGTGGTAGTAGTATCTCAACAACTTATGAACAGTTGACTATGCTACAAATATCATTTGAACCCATTGACTGTGATTGTTTGTGTGGTAGTAGCTTGCTAGAAGCAACTTTTGTTCAACACTGGGTACCCCACTATTTTCCTACCCCTATATAATATAGTGAACACCATCACCTTTCATTACTTTGGTCGCTGAATAAAAAGAAAGAAAAAAACTTGACCAACTTTCATTGCATTAACTGCATGGTTTTGCAGCGCGAAAATCTGTACTTTCAACAAAGAACCAGGAAATTACATCTCTCTGTGCAACACTGATAAAAAAAAAAGTATCTTTGATGAGCATGCACTGGATGGAAAGTCAATACATCACTATAGCAGTAGCTAATACCAGTACTTTTTCAGGTCACGTCACATTATTATTGTGCATTTTGTCAAATTCATCAACAAAGATACAAAGTAAACAACCGCCGCATGCACTGTCACTTCAGACACAGATTATCACGTAACGTATCATGTCTATTTGATATAGAAATTATGTACCAGGGACTTTTTTTTTATTTCATTTTTGGCACATGATATGCACCATGTATGGCAAGTATATTATTAGACATGTGTTGCAAATTGCCCGTAGCAACCTACACGTAGATCTATCAGCGTTGTTAGGGTCTAGTAGATATATTATTATCAAAATAAATACTATTACTAGTTTATATACAGGCTACACTCAATATAAGACAAGATATTGCAAAGCCAATGTGTAAATGCACGAATTAAAACCATAGGTTTGATATGTAGGCCGACTATTTTATTACTGATGATCCGATTTAAATTACGTCTAGACCTATAACAACGACAGACGCAGACTGCTGTCTGACTAATGTAGCGATTGTTAGCACTCTAGCTGGCTACACATAGGAACATAGTCCTTTCTGGTCTATTTCTGGTACAACATGCATTCTGCATGCAAACTAGCCTATAAACCAGCAAAATAGCACGACATAATGCAGCGGCCACAGGCATGCGCCAACTCCCAAAATGCACGTTCACGCATCGAACAATGGACGACGTGGGACCAAATCGCTGCGCCTACGCACAAGGGGGAAGCGCGAGCGCCACACCGATAGAAATAAAATTCTGCGGCTATTTTGTCAGGAAAGAATGTAATATTTTTTCCGCTAAAGAGAAAAAATGCAATACCAAGGGCAGTCTACTTGATCGTTATAACAGAAACAATAACTTGACACGAGATCATGAATATATCACCTCAATATAATACAAATCTGACGCTGGCAACGCAACAGGTCATATTTCAGTAGCCTACAGAGTTCACGAAACCTTATTATACCCCTAAATCGGGAGGATGGGTCAATGAGCAAAAAACTGTAGGATGGAAGCCGACTGCATGAAACAGGTAGACATGACCTCTTTCATTCAAATTTAAAAGGAATAGATACAAAAAAATTGTCAAAAAATTATTATTGACATGTTATTGATAGGCTATAAATAATTTGCATAAAGTCATATTTAATGCATAAAATTAGGGTTACGAAAATGTACACTTATATGGAAATTTTATTAAGATCTTGCAACTACGAATGTAGCGTTTTCAATATATGAATATGCATGAAGTGAGGAGACCTATACTTTCCACCCTCATTCTGTTTTTATTTTTCCAGTGGCCATTCAAAACAGGGGTAATTAAAAATGCAGAGCTCATCAGCGACGAATTGTTCATGTTGTCAAGTTCGATTACGTCATAATCAATATGGCGACGTACGTATATGCGCGCACCCTGAATACGTGTGTTGGGAGAAAGGTACTGAACTGCGTAATACCTAGAACAGTCGATGACTAGTCTAATCCAATTTCAGCAGTAAATTCAGCATAATATGTGTTCGTATTAGGCCTACTATGAAGAAAAAGGTACTGTATCTTTTCTTCAGAAGAATTGAATACTCTGAAACCAATTTGTGACCTATATGGATCTACATGTCATTAATATAGATCACATACGAAATCAGATAGATGCGAATTCCATTTACTGAGACTGGCTGAACAGACTACTACCATACTCGGTGGGCGGGACCTGTCAGAGCGAATGATTTATCGCGTTCGGTCAAAATCCGATCGGAACTGAAACTTTCTTCCCGGACCCTTTTTCGTTGGGCGCGCAGTCTCTCGATTATCGCAATCAGAAAATTTGCGCCCTCTCTTGGTCGCACCAAGGAAAAGGGGACGGAGCCCAGACTACCCCGGCGCGCGCAGCGAGCCCTGACGCTCGAAGTTATTATCCCTGCAATTGCAATATAGACTACACACTGAACATATTTCATTCTCCAGCCGGCCCACGTTGCCCGCATGTGTGTGTTTCTTTGTGTACGGTACCCGACGTGTGTGTGTTCCTATCTTCTATTATAGAATACTAGTGGTGTGCGCACTAGCTTGCAATTCGCTGCTTGCGTACTGTGTACGCCGAATAGAACTTCGCGCGCCTGAATCCCTGTCGCCTACGGACCGTGGATGTTTACATCGATCGCCGTGGTATCCCCATGTGTGGCCGGCTGGGGAGCGTGAGTATAGTAGCTTAGCTATTGCACACTGTAGCCAGCTGCCACTATAAACAGTACCCGATTTCGTTTTGAGTCGGGGTAGAAGCACTCCGTTGTGCAATGTCTGCTTCTTTTTCTCTTCTTCTTCCGCTTTTCCCTTGCCTCCCAAGTACGAAATGATTTTTAGAATGTTGTGTGTGTGTTTTGTAACGTTATTGCATCATTTTTCTGCAAGGAAGAGGTGAGTTTCTGTTCGTGTATTGATGAGCACTGCAGTACATGTGCAGGTGAAAAGCGTTCGAACTTTCTTTCCCGAGTATCGTGGAAACTCGATGTATTTCTACTGTTAGGCCTATTAAAGGAGATCTCATATAACAGAATACTTATAACAAACTATTTTCCGGTCAAAATGAATTAATTTCCTTTGTTTTGTATCGTTTATTGACGATCCCAAGGATCTCGTCGCAATACAGAGTTTCCAATGTGTATTAATTTTCGCGTAGCTTTCGGTGCTGCAAACTTTTGCTAGGGCCTAATCCAACTACTAAACTTATCGTTCTATTTCTGTCGTTTCTCACACCTCGTTTGGTACGATTTCTTCCATTTTATATGACTTTATCCGTTCCCTTTATACTTTGAAATATTTAAACAATTCTTTCAAGTGTCTCGCACTGTTATTTTCGTAACAGCGATTTCTCCGCTTTGCTGCAATACTTTTTCGAATCGAAGCGACGTGTGTTGTCTTTTCTAAATATTTGTGTTGTTGGGAGGTGATGATACTTTGTATTTGTTATTTATTTTCCTCGGTTTTTATCTCGAGGGACTGTGCGTGTTTCTTAATGTTGATAGGAAAAGGCTAAAATGATCTGAGTGATGTCTGATGGTGATGATGAAAACTACGCTGGTATAAAAAGACGGCTTACTGCAAATGCTGAGCGTACTTGCCGTTCGTTTTATTTCACTTTCCCTCTTATTCTTTTTCCCCCTTACTCTTCTTTCCCCTCCAAAGAATGATAAAAAAAAAAGAAATTACATACACCTCACAACAAAAAGATCCACGATCTACCAACCTTCGTAAAGTTAAATCTAAATGTTCAATATCAGCACAGAATATTCAAGGAGAAAGCATGTCATGAATTACAGTAAATTAGAGCGAAGAGATTGTGAAATACTGAATACGTGCGCGCAGTCTCTTCGGCTCGAAGAAACTTGACACCCACCCCGCTCCCCTTGTGGAAATTTCCACAAAAGCAGGTGCCCCAACCAGGTGCGTGCCAGACGAAAGAATGCGCGCGCTGGAATAAACAGCGTGTAAATATCTTGAAATTAATATCGATCTCGAGAAGAACCAGCTCAGTTGAATTAAAGGAATCATTGCGAAGATACCGTGATTCTACAATTTTATAGCCTTTCTTTTGGTGCATAGCAGGAAACATCAGTCGAATATGGTGTACTTAATCGAATATCTTATGTTCCCTGAACAATAAAAAAAGAATCGATTAATCAGTCAATTAAAAAGGCAATCACAGAAATACTTAAAAGGTCTCGTATGCCCAGACAAATTCACTATGAAGTAGGTCCAATGAGATGCAGTCATCACATGGTTAGACAGCAAAATCATGACAATTAATTTCAGTTCATGCTCATCATAACTGCTTATTACTTTTCAAAGTTTTGGCTATCAACATTCGTTCGTAGGTGGTTTTTTTTTTTTGTATGTTTTTTCCTCGTGAAAGACGTAATGACTTCTTCGTATCGAATGTAAACTGCATGTTAAATACCGTAAACAAGCCATCAGCTCAGCTATGGCACATTCGATCCATCGACCTTGCAGTAACCTCTTAGGCAGGAGCACATGGCGCATTCCTTTAAACTTGAAAGTACAACCACGTGTTTGCTCAGTGGCGCAACCACACACAGCGCGGCATTTTGCGATCATCGTTATAGCAGACTTTCCAATTCCAGTCAGGGTAAAAGAAATTGGAATACCGGTACTTTCGGAAAATACTGATGTTTAAAATCCAGTCAAATTAAAAAGCTTGAAAACAGCGCATGATTATGTTTTATAGTAAACAATAGTTGGAAACACCGAAGGAACAGAGTTTTGCATTCACTCACACAGAAGCTTTCTTGAGAAGATGAAAGCATCCCCCTTCCCTGCTAGATAGTGGAAGCTTCCATAACCAGCCCAGCAAGTTTCTGGATGTACATACATGCACTTGTAGTCTTGTACACATGCATTGAGAGAAAGCAATCAATCACCGCTGAACATTGCGTAGTTTGGATTCTTTATCGTGCTAGTGACCAGCTCGATACTTCGGCATGCATGTGTCGTAATGTTATGTTAAAGAGCTTGTAGGCCTTTTAAGTCGACAAGTTTAATTCAAAATGGCAAAAATGAGGGAGGTGGAAAAAATACAGCTTCTGGTGGAAAATACGGATTTTGGAGCTACTGAGTACGGATTTGTGCTTCCAAAGGTTGGCAGCTCTACTGATCAATCAACATGTGGCGTTACATAATTGTTTCTAACCCACACCTTGCAGCTAAAAAAAGAAGAACCGAGAAAGAAAGACAATAATTATGAACAGACCAGGGTAAGAAATTACACAAGGGAATGGGAGAGGGACCACACAAAACACCTACACACACACACACGCAGGTGCACGGCAGGCACAGGCACACACACACACACACACAACGCACACACACACACACTGTGACTGTGCTAAAACCCGTTAGATACGGTACTAAGAACCAGGTATCTCCGGCTTGTGTCTGGAGAAATGCATGTTATATCTAAACGAAATCTTCTCCACCAGGTTAATACATGTACATGTAATAGACCAGCTGCTGATTGTGACTGAGGGAAACGTGGCTCTCTAAAACTCAATTTGGCTCCCTAAAAAGGTCCCTGAGGAGCCCGGCTGGCTTCCTAGAAAAAAAGTTAAGGTCGAGCCCTGAACACACTGGTGAAAGTTTGAGTAAAATCAGACAATCTGACAATCTATTCAAAAGTTATGAATTTTTGGAGTTTTAGTTTAGGGATCGCTGGATGTGAAGACTACTACAGCTTGTGATGTCAAATGTGTAGAGCGATATAAAGAAAATATAAACAAAAATCAACATACATTGTATTTTCACTTTTCTACCATAATAGAAGAGCACATGAGTTGCCTCTCTCACAAGGCAGGGGGAGTAATATTACCCTTAACATATGTCAGTTACAAGCTGAGGGAATGTGTACTCTTTTTTCAAGAAATTAAATTTAGTGTTCAACTCTCTTTATATATTCCTTATATTGTTCTATTCATGTAACATCATCAACTGTTGTTGTCTTCTCCTCCTGCAGTGACACACAGAAACTTTAAAATTGCATAACTTTTTAACGGATTGTCCGATTTTCCTCAAATTCTCACTGATGCATTCTACTGATATTGCTGCATAATCTCAATCCACATGTACATTTGTATATGAAGGTGAACTTATCCTCTAACGATTGATTCCACTACCACTGAGCCGACTTACCCAACTTGTCTGGCTATGGAATCAAGCCTCTCATTCATGGCAGGGAGCGAGGATACTGAAAAGAAGACATCGCAAAATTGACATGAGGGGAGGCAGAACAAAAACATGTTTGGGGAGATTTGTCACACTTGCAATTTACTCTTTCATACATGTTCACACTGTGTGGTGCATGTGGGTGAAAGGCTGCTTGTGGGGTTGTAGTCGATACATATATTAATTTACTGGACATTCCAATCACCCTATTCAGCTGACTGATCATTTTGTTTTTGTTTGGTTTTTTTTTTTAAGTCCCTGAAAACAGTCCTTTGATTGGATTAGTTTTGTGTGGATGCAACATGAAATGAATATTAAACACTGATATATCATGAATCATGCAAGGTTTAAATGCTGCATTTTCAATATTGCAGAATAAGTAATTAAGCTGAGAACCAACTAACCAAGCACATGCAGTTGTACTTGACTTGTTTTTTATGCTTGTGGGTTTGATTGTTGGTTTTTTTTCAGACAAGTTTGAACATACCTAAAAAGGAAGGTATTATGCTGTATCATACACCATCTAAAAAGAATGTTGCTATCTGATTGGTCGATTGCTCATCATGTGACATTCAGTTAAAAGTACCATCACACGCTGTGGCTGTCAGCCGTGCAATTTTGTTTGAACAAAAATGGATAACGCACGTTTACCATCACACAGCTTCGATGTCCCAATAAACAAACATTTGCCGCCCACATTCCACAATTACCGGTACATGTGTGCTTGCAAACGCTACTTTTGTCACTCATTTTTGTAAACAACTTCAACCGATCTGTTTCGCGTACACCGCGTACGTACATACGTACATACACTGTGACTGTGCAGCTACTCATTTGCCATCATCACAAAAATGGTTGCCATTTCTGTGCTAAATTCTAGAATCTGTGTGGACTACCTCTGTAGACGTCCAAAGTGTTGTATATTAAAACAAATAGTGTAAGATCTTCTACTCATGCAATGTAACAAGATTTCACACACGGTGAAAGATGAGGCGCACTATAGAGCACCTCTATCTTTCACCTTGTACGAAATCTTGCACCATTGCACTCGTGACCATTCACTATTTGTATATTGTGCTCATATACAAATAGTGAAATACAAATAGTGAATGGTCACGAGTGCAATGGTACTATGGTGTACAAGATTTTGCACGAGGTGAAAGATAGACGCGCTCTATTCAACGAGGCGAAGCTGAGTTGAATAGTGTGACTCGTCTTTAACCGAGTGCGAAATCTTGTTCCGTTGCACGAGTAAAGACCATTCACTATTTGTTCTATACAGCACCTCGACCGTCAACAGATTTGGTCCTCACAGATTCTTGAATTTAGCACAGAAATGGCAACCATTTTCTGTGAAAAACGAAATAGTAGCCGCACACTGGCAGTCACAGTGTACGTACGTACGCGAAACAGTTGTTTACAAAAATGAGTGACAAAAGTATGCGCTTGTTGACACGCTTGTACTAATTGTTGAATGCGTGCAGCAAATGTGTGTCTATTGTGACATCAGAGCCGTGTAATGGAACAAAAACTTGCGTCAATCTTGAGTTTAACACGGGAGGCAATGGAAATGGGTGACGTCAGCCATGCGCTATATCCATTTTTGCTGAAACAAAACTGCACGGCTGACAGCCAGAGCGTGCGATGGAACTTTTCACTAAATGTCACGTGATGGGCAATCAACCAATCGGTTAGCTACATTCTAAATAGGTGTTGTATAATAGTTCATCATACAACTTCAAGACTTACCTTTTATAGCCATTTTCAGCTTGTCCAGACATTTCTGTAGTCTTGAGGGATCAACAGGGTCCGGCTCTGTGTACTTGGACTGAAAGACATCACAGACACTTTCTTCATGAAGGAAACGTACTTTGAGCAACACCACAATGTTTACTTGTTCTACAGTCAACAGACAAACAAAATCTCATGCTGCACTTCACAATTTGGATGAGGTGAAAATATATTCAATTATAAGAATATCTTTACAGGGGCTATTATCCTACATGTGTATAAATGCGTGCCTCCTATACTGAGCCATGTAAAGATACAAAACAAGTACAATAACAGAATCTCAGTCATGTAAAAATAACAACAAAAAACCCATTTTGTACTCTAGTCTATGAGCTTTTATCAGAAAGAAGTAAAGAAGAGTGGTCCAGTATTTTCAAGATAACAATTCAAACGCCAATCCTCCCAGTTGAAATAGTTGATCCAAACTTTAGCATTGGTTACACATAAAAGCAATTCTATGGAAGAAGACATACACACAGTTGTTGTACACACATGTGTGCGAGCATGAACTTACCATAGCCAGCCTCAATTTGTGGCTTTTGTGTGACCATGCTTTGATCTGCTTGCTGGTCATCTTCAGCTTCTCCATAAGGTTGGAGAGCACAGTGTCATGGTCACTGCCATTTTCTGTTTGTGTAAAATACAATAAAAATGAATACATAGGATTAGAGCTCTAAACAAGAACAGAAGGAGATTAAAAGCATAGAGCATAAGTTGGTAAGGTGTCTTAAGTTGTTATTAGTATTTAGCACTTAACACTTACTTTTGATTCTTGATGATTTTGTTTTAAGTACAGTCTAGACCTTGTCTACAAATTTGTATCCAATACATGCCAGCTTTCCGTCATAGTGACTGGCTAACTTCAGCAGATGATGCATGTGCATTGTATTCGTAAGCTAGGTGTATCAGGGTAGCGAGCGAGTAGCAAATCGGTAACTAGACCTATTCAATTTATGTCGGCATCCAACAATATTTACGCCAACTTATGGCAATCATTTTTCATAATTGATCCTCGAATTCGGTTCACAATGCAATGGCATCGATCATTGAAACACTGAAACATGCATGTCAGAATACATTTCTGTAAGTGTAACTGAAATATCAGTGTCAAAGTCAGGTCAGAATACTACATTGCCGAATGGATTGCCGAAAAGTGGCAAAAGCTGAGAACTCTACTCCACTGATTTCTGCTCATGATGAGCTGCGACTACTAATGCTAGGGAGATCTAAATTTAGCAGTTACTCTTAGAAATATATCACCTTGAAAATCCCCCGGAATACAGTCACCGCTATCAGAATTTGGTCACGCGATATGCACGTTCAAAGTCAATGCGTGTTCAAGGCAGCTGAAAATGCGGCGCACACTACATGTAACTTGTTGGCGCAAAATTGCATCGGTGATGTTGCAGCGCCCATGTAAAAGTGGAAATTTTCGCGCATTTCGCGCAATCCGAAATCAGCGCGAAAATATAAGCACATGAATATTTTTGCTTGCCATATGTTCCAGAAGTTGATGTCGAGATTCCACTGAATTAAAAACATGTGAAACTCTTCTTACCCAGCCGAGCGCGAAAATATCCACTTTTACAGTAGTGACCAAATTACTGGGGAATCGGCACTTCCATTCAACCCTTGCACATTGAGTCACTGCATACCGGCACATACAAACATTTTGTTTTTCTTTTGCATTTTTGAGGATACCACCACACTCTGAGCTTGCGATAAGCAAAAAATCCTGCAAGAGAACGGCATATTTCTCGATTTTTAGCGCTTTTTCAGCGAGCCGTACTCTTAAAACTGGGCTTACATGTAATCCACGCATGCTTTTGGACAGTCGCGCCACAGTGAAATTTGGGATTTTGGATGGATTGTTGGGACTATGGGACCTTCCTGTTGTGAATGAGTATGCAAGTATGTGAATTGATGTGATTTGCGTGTGTTGTGACAGTAGAACTTACTGGCTGGTGATTACAGTGATAAGTGACCGAATTCCGGTAGGTGACCGAATAGGCCTACTGGTACTCTTACCCTATGTTGATTTGTGTCGATTCATGATATCCATAGTGACATACAACATCACTCTTGTAGTCTTGCAGTGAAATGAATATCTACAAGCATTCCATATAGAGTCTATTTCTTAATAAATTTTCTTCTAATCTATTTTTCTTAAGATATAGTAATACAGTAGCTGTAGAGGTCTACTTTGTAGACTAGTTGGATATGCCCGCAATGTGAAACCTTCCAAACCAAGATTCTGGTTGTGACCTCATCTGTCAATCATTGCTAAACACGAGGAGTAGGACCTAATATTAATATTATCAATATTATGTTTAACAAAAGAATGCACCTTCCCCTCGACTTAGCATAAACTTGCATGTTTCTGTGATATTAAATGTGAAAGCCAAAAAAGGAACATGCAAGTTATGCTTGGTCTTGGGGAGAGTGCATTCCAAAGTCTTTTGCCAGGGAACATATCTAAAATCTGAAGAAAAATAAAATATAAATTATTTACGAATATGAATGGTTTCTCAATAATTGTTTCACCGCAAAAGTGATGTTGAACTTGAGGGTATCATGAATCGATATAAATCAATATGCATTTGTTAAAATCTTTTATTCACTTGTTAAGCCATGCAAAGAAAATGCATCGCATGCACTGAACTAAAATAAATTACATGTAGATCTAACATGTTAGGACCTACAGTGACCTCGGTATTATCTATGAATAAAATCGCATTATTTCACTAGAGATTCAAAATAAATACTATAGGACGGTCACAAGATTCGACCGCAGTATTTACAGCACGAGGCAAAACTCACACAAATTTGTTTCATACTTTTGGGATAGACGAGCTGCAGAAGGGTAGCGATACAATCTTTAGTTTGTAGCCTGTAGGTGGTATGGAAACCCTACTAGAGTAGAACATATCGACCGCCCTTATTGAAACCGACCGCATAGTATTGGCGCACAGAACGCTTCTAAGGCACCTACTTAGTAGTAGGCACTTCGCTGCACGCAGAGCACATAAAAATGGATTGGCTTTGACTGAGTGTTGATGAGGATGTGTGGGAAAACGCGAAAATTCACTGTTCATTAATGGTTTGAATCAAGGTACAAAATTTCGAATGAATACTTTTAACCGAATCGTAATGTATCTAAATTGTCTATGGAAGTTTCTAAAAGGCAGTGTATACAACCACACGCGTGTATCTTTATCATCCAGCCACACGAGTGTGGTTGTACTAGTAAATTATTTTGTAGCCATGGCCTAACTATACACAGCCCAGTCGCCGCTGTACATACACAATGTACGTAGCGCGACAGGGCTGTACCAACGAAGCTCCAAACACAAAGAGGGTCTAACGATCGCATGCGATCGGATTGAATTTTGATACTTTCGTCTTTAGATCATTTTTTTGTCACTTCAAACTCTTCTGACGAACAAAATGATACTGAGACTTCATATCTATGCTATGAATATTGAAATTTAGATTTAATAACTTACCTAAAATGATGGTTATATGCAGCATGTGTGAACGGTTCACGAACAGTACATTGTCTTTCACGCCAGGCCATTTCCAATATCCGGGAGGTCACATGATCTGAATGCCCTTTCAAAAGGTCGCGCTGTCGACCGTGCTGCTACACCAACACTCAAGCAGCGCATCGCACGCACGCAAAAGATTTCCGCAGAGATCAAGGCGCCATTTTGAATTCTGCAACGATGAACCCTGACGATGTTAGGGAATCCGCCAGAAAGTATCATTTTTTGGTTCCACGGACTTATCACGAGGGCTCTCAATGAACTTACGAACCTTCTGTGATACAAGCATGCACTTAAGGTGAGTAACGTTTGGTAACGTGTACATTGTTTATAAAGAACGTATGAATTTTCATACGTTTTGTAGTTGTGTTGTGGTTCCCCACTTTGTAGGTGCCCGCTCGTTGGTCAGACGCTGTATTCGCGTAGCGTATTAACAGCGTCTGGTCGGGCTAGCCATGGCCCAAGTCGCTCAATGGGTACAATAAGGAGAGGCACCGCGGGGAGCTGAAAAGAGGCCACGCACACGACGCAAGTTCGTGTAATTCGACGGCGATATTTTTGCACTGAAACTTCGAATTAAAAAGGGAACAACGGCATTTGATACTTAAATGATAGTGCTGGATTTTCTCAATCACGTAGGTCAAGTTTCTACGCTAATTTCAGTGTTAAATATTCTTATCAAGCAAATAAACATTAGGCGGTCGATGAGTAGTAGGTCCAACCATACATGTACCCTCAACACTGCTCAATCATACTGAGCTGTCAAAGTGCGTTTTTAGTTGTATGGTAGAGCACGGAACTGGTGACCACCACTGCTGGCACTGCAAGCTGCACGGGTGTACGTGTGGGAGAGACCGACTGGTTAAATAGCAGTGCAAAAATAACACTAATTTCAACGCAAGTACCTCTCACAATAGGCAAAATCATTCATCATGTACTATTCTAATAGAGTTTGATAATTCTGGAACATTTTCGAGCAATTTTACTCACCGTTTGCGTGTTTTTGAGCCCCGTTCACTTCGGGAGCCAAGACGGACGACAAAGTTAGCGTCGCCATCTTGACGGTGACTGATCATGTTGCGACGATGGTGGCGTAGCGCATATTGCTAGTACAGAGCTCTGTGCGTGCTCGTACTGTACATCAAAGAGCGTACAACCCGAAGAGGGTCGATGTACTCTACTCGTGCGATTCTACACGTAAACAGGTGTAGTACGCCATGAAGCCCAACGACGGCCATTTTAGGAAGCAAACCGCTGGATTATCGCGAGCGTCTATAATAGTAATATACGTGACCTAGGAGTGAATTCTGCCTCCCCTTCATTTTCTCCGTTTTAAGGGGGCAAACAGCGGTATAGCTTTGTTTAAGGCTTCAAATTCCCATTTAGAAGCATGATTTATACCTAAAGATGAAAAAAAAAAGAACAAATGTCCATTATTTTCGAATCTGTAGTCCCTCAAAATTCGAGCTACTAAACTTTAGGCGTCTTTCTCTCCATCTCTCCCTCTCTCTCTCTCCCTCTCTTTCGCCCCTGCCCTTTTGGCCTTATAAAACATCTTGTGGGGGGGGGGGGAACGTGTCCCCTGGATTTTTTATTTTCTTATTTTTTTATTTTTTTGTCTGAGGATCATCCCCCTGTATTTTCAAACTTAATATTCTTATTTTTATTTTTATTTTCGCAGTCTTGATAGACCTTGTCACGATGATCTGCAATGCGAACATGTTGAAGATTACAAATATTTTATTGAAAATTCTCAAATATTCCACCAAAGGTGTGCATCACATGGTTGAATTTTGATTTTAAAAACGCATAGGCTCCCTCCCCGGCCCCTCAAATTCGGTCCACCTCTTACACAATGAAGACGCGCATATTATGTCGATCTTGGATGAAGAGGTCGCGAATAATAACGAACGTAGCCATATTTCCCCTACATTTCCTCTCTTTTTTTAAATAAAAAATTGCAAATATTCCACCAAAATATGCACCAAATCATATCAATTCTGAGAAAACAAAAGCTCCCTCATGTGGGAGGGAGACATCCTCTAAGCCCCCCCCCCCCCCCTCCCCGGGCCCCCGGGCCCCACTGTCGACTTCAACACACAATACAGAGTGCACCGTGAAGACCGACAACGTATAGATCAAGACGTGACAGATACCATGATTCATCCAATTACTGTCCCAGAATCTCTTTGATTAAAAACATTTTAAATATCATTCCACCAAAGTGGGCACCCCAAAGATTGTTGAATTCTTCTTGAAAAATCCAATATTCAGGGGGCATGTAGGTATAGACAAGTCCTCAGATTAGACCTGGTATGATTTGCGGCCGAGAGACGATCTCAATGTATTACGGCCAAGAAAGGCGATTAATGTCCGTTCAACGCCCCCCCCCCCATACACACACGGGTGCTGTTTGTTATTCCGAAGATTCGTTGATCCGAAATACACAAAATATTTGTGGCGTTATTCCGAAGGTTCGTTATTCCGAAGGTTCGTTAATCTGAAAATGAAATAGGGTTCGCTATTCCAAAGGCTCGTTTATCCGAAAATGAAATATAGGGTTCGTTATTCCGAAGATTCGTTCATCCGAAAATGAAATAGGGTTCCGGCGTTATTCCAAAGGTTCGTTGATCCGAAAATGAAATAGGGTCTGTAACGAACCTTCGGTATAGCGAGCTTTGTTTCATTTTCGGATCAACGAACCTTCGGAATAACGAACCTTATTTCATTTTCGGATTAATGAACCGTTGGAATAACAAACTTTATCACATTTTCGGATTAACGAACCTTCGGAATAACGAATCATCGGAATAACGAACCTTCGGAATAACGAACCTTAATTCGGACTAAAGAACCTTTAGAATAGCGAACTTTAACCCCCCCCCCCCCACACACACACATATCACTATACCTAAACACATGGCCACTTTACCCAGGAATATTTTTCTATTAGGACAAGAATAATCGCCATTTGTTACAATAACAAGACACGTTGTTTTTAAGATAAGTAATGTGAAAATGTATAAGGTGATGGCGACAAAGATCACAATTCTGATAAATAAGATAATTCATACTAAGAAGAAGAGTGCCATGGTTGATAAGAATAGATTTTTATTAGTTTCAAATTCATAATTTTATTTACTCCAGGACAGCTAAATATAACCATCTCTCCTTTTGAGATGTTTGGGATTCAAGGTGAAAATTTTTTGACCTTTATATTTTTGGCTTTGAAATATTCTATTCACTGCTGCAAATTTAGTAGCAAAATCCCCAATTTTGTGGAATTCAGAGCTCGTTTGAAGGGTATTAAGGACACAGAATTCTATATATATCAAAGAAAAAATTAATGGTAAATTGCTCTCTGCATTTTAAAAATGGAAGTTTGATATAAAACTTCATCTTTATGTTTTATTTGGCAACTGCTGTGATATCATCTTGAACTTATTTTTTTTTGTGTGTGTGTGACTTGCTATGTACATGTTTTCTCTTACTGCTCTGTATAATCATGTGAATAACATTACTGTGATTATTTTGTTTGATTTGTTTCTTGATTTGTTAAATAAAAACTTCAAGAAAAAAAATGTTCATGTCTATAATTATGATCAGTACAAAAAAAAAAGAGACATACAATTCACAAATTTTAAAAGTCCAACACAGCGAAAAAGATCAAGATGTCTACACACTACCCCCCCCCCCCCCCTCAACAAAAAAGAAAGAAAAATAACCCCCCAAAAGAAGAAGTGTTCTGCAGCTTTTCTGGAAACGATTGGATATTAAAGTGCATTTCTTCATTTATATTTCATTCCAATACTCTGGCCCATCGTAGATATATGCGTTCTGAGCCAGCAAAGTTCTCAAAAATGGCAAATGAAAATCATTCGATCGCCTTGTTGGATAATTGTGAACGGATTGATTTCTTCAAATATATTTGGGAGATTAATTTTATTATAATTGTACATAAATTGTCCTCAATTAAACAAACGCAAATCTTTAATTTTCAATATTTTATGCTCAAAAAATAGCGGGTCAGTATGGGACAAAAATGCAGTATGACATATGATACGGAGTGATTTCTTTTGTAATAAAAGTAGTTTATCTAAAAGTGTTTTATATGTATTTCCCCTCGCGAGAATACCATAATTTAGATATGACAATATTAGGGATGAATATAATGTAAGCAGGGACGATAAAGGAAAACAAAATTTAAGCTTATTAATCATACCAATGTTACGTGAAATAGTTTTACATAACATTATACTGTCAATATGAAATTTCCATGAAAACTTATTTTCGACTGTTATTCCAAGAAATTTTACATGGGAAACTTTTTCGAGCGGAGTACCATAAAAACAATATCAATAGGTAATGCCTCAGTAGAATTGCTAAAAAGCATATATTTTGTTATTTGAAGATTAAGAGATAACCTGTTTACTTTTATCCATTGGGCAACATTTTTTAATTCTGAATTTATTGTATTTACAAGGGTGAGAGGTTTATTGTGCGGAAAAAAAAATGAGTACTGCAAAGAGAAAAAAAGAAAGAACATCATTCTGATGATCTACAAAAATCATTTATGTAAACAATAAACAAGAGTGGACCTAATTCTTTAACTTAAGTGTATCTGTAGATGTACTTTTTTTTTCTTCTTTTTTCTTTGAAGCATAGATTTATATATTTGTTAAATCCATTGATTGCCACCATGGTAATGGTGTTAGTATAACTGAATGGTAGTAGTGGATGTTATTTTAATTCCGTGCAGTGTAGTTTTAGTTGATTCAAGTTTGCATGTTAATTTCAGATATACCGAGTGTGTTTTCTTCTGGACCCCTCGTAGAACAGCTCCACTATGAGGGCGGAGCTGAGTAGGGCGATCCAGTCGCAGTTTCATGTACTTTTGTGATAATTTCTTTGTATTATTCAATAAGAAGTGATGTACATATTTTATTTTGCGGAAATAAAATCAGTCAATCAATCAACCTAATAAACTTCTCTGCAGAACCCAGCATTTAATAATTGCTTCCTGTTCATGAGGTAGCTCCTGAACCACTCCAAGGCCTTCCCACCCACTCCATAATGATGTACATTTTTTTAAAGTAAAATATCATGATTAATGGTGTCGAAGGCCTTGGAGAAGTCCTGGAACAAACTTATCAGAAGAGAGAATTTGTCAATAGCATGTTGATGGAAACTCCGCCGTTCTACTGATCTTTGGCCGATTTTAATCAATTGATTAAAAGTAATCATGCCATGATGTGGCATTACACTTTCACCAAAACCAAAATACAGTCATTTAATCAGCCTTAACCTTGTTGGATTTGAAGCAACTTATTAGACGGCAACCGACGGTAACGCACTTCACAACCCCGTACAGTCCCTAAAATAAGCATCACAAGGACAATTACATCAAGCATGTCAAGCAAGTGATATTGGAAGACGTTCAGGTTTTCGCAAGGAATCGCCAGATGATCGGCACTGTACTTGATGATTGATCGATCCAGAATGCGGCCCGCTGGGGCGGCCTCATCGGGTGATCATGGAAGACATCCGAAAAATGGCTTGCTGCCTCCGAGTAACTTCCATTAGTAATTATCGTGCGTAAGGCGTTGTACAATTCGTCTTCAGTAAAGTCCTTGCTGATAGTCACACTCCGAATCCGAGATGTACACTCCTCATGGCATTGTCCTTCTGGTCTCCGTACATAGGCATAACGAGTGTAGGGACCCCGTGAATTATGGCCTCGTATGGCCACCGTGATAAAAGAGAGCTTTAGTTTTGGGATGGCCCAGTAAGTCGTTGATCGGCACCCAAGGGAGGGTTTTCACATTCGGTGGGATAGGAAAGGATAGTTTGCTGGCCACCTGCCAGACGAACCTTTGAGGTAATTGTCCAAAAACTCTAGAGAAGCTCTGGAAGGCACGTATGTGATCATTGGTCATATTTAGAAAACTTCCAAACGAACAAACAATAACACCATGATGGCTGGATCCCTGAACAAAATCTTCCAAATCTGGAGGGAGTGGGCGAGGATCTCGGGCAGTGAGCCCTCCAACAGATATGACATTTGGAGAAAGGGCGCACGGATACTCCCCAACAAAGTCGCTGTTCACTAACCACAATTTAGACTGTGCAAAGATTTCAACAGGTGATTTCCCATATCTCTCTTCAGTGATATCACTGTATCTTAATTTGAGCCCTCCCCTCCCCCACACCGCCGGAAGGGGGGGGGGGGTGGATGAGTCGATGCCTCAGAGCCACTAAACTCTCGATTCTTTTATCTTTATATGTCGAACAGATCTGATCTAAGTTAGTGCTACGAAGACATTTCATGTTCGATTATGGTGGATCCAGGGGTGTCCTGAAAGGGGGGGGGGGGGAGTGACGGGTAGAAGGGGGATTTTCAACATTTTCAGCTTTTTCTTGAAAATCTATGACGGATTTTCACCAAATTTGGCAAAGGGTATCTTTATGGTGATATAATTTCAATTTTGTTAAAATGAGCCACCCCTCCCCCCCCCCCCCCTCACTGCCGAAGGGGGGGGGGGGAGGGGTGGGGAGTTGAAGCCTCAGAGTCCCTAACGTCTGGAATCTTTCATCTTCTTAGTCAAACCGAATAAAGATGGAGCTGATTAGTTAGAGCTATGAAGACATTGATGACTGAAATATCATGTTTGATTATGGCGGATCCAGGGGTGCCCGGATTGGGGGGGGGGGGGGTGAGGAGAAGAAGGAGGGGGAATTTTCTACGTTTTCAGCATACTTTTGAAAAAAAAAAATCTACGACTGATTTTTACCAAACTTATGACCTTAATTTGTTATAATGATCCACCCCCTTCCCCCCCCCCCCCCCTCCCGATACACACCACCGAAGGGAGGGAGGAATTGAATCCTGGAGAGTCACTAAACTCACTAATCTTCCTTTGTTGTCGTTTTGGTTCGACTGAGAGGATACAAAATTCCAGACTTTAGATAGAGGCTTCAACTCCCTCACCCTTCCGGTAGTGGGGAGGCTCATTTTAACATATTAGGATCATGTCACCATAAAGATGCTTTTTGCCAAGTTTGGTGAAAATCCGTCATGGATTTTGCAAGAGGATGCTGAAAATGTAGAAAAACTCCTTCCTCCCTCTCACCCCTCCCCGTCCCGATTAGGGCCCCCTGGATCCGCCATAATCAAATATGAAATTTCAGTCATTAATGTCTTCTTAACAATAACTTAGCTCTATCTTTTTTGGTTCGATTAAGAAGATTTTAAAAAAAATCCAGACTTTAGATACTCTGAAACTTCAACTCACTCCCCCCCCCCCCCTCTTTGGCGGGGAGGGGGGAGCTTATTTTAACAAATTAAGATCATACCACCAAAAAGATGCTATCTGCCAAGTATGGTGATAATCCATTATAGATTTTTGAAAAGGATGCTGAAAATGTAGAAAATCCCCTTCCCTCCCCCTCCTAAGAATATGAAAAATTAAGACTCTGAGGCTTCAGTCCCCCCCCCCCCCTTCGCCGCTGGGGGTAGGGAAGTGGGACATATCTAAACAAATTAAGATCACATCACCATAAAGATGCTATTTGCCAAGTTGGTGAAACTCTCTCATAGATTTTTCAAGAAGATGGTCAAAATGTGAAAAATTCAACTTATCCCCCTCATTCCCCCAATCAGGGCACCCCTTGGAAGCGCCATAATCAAACATGAAATTACTGTCATTAATGTCTTCATGGCACTAACTTAGCTTTTTTGTTTCGACTAAGAATATAAAAAATTCCAGGCTTTAGATACTCTGACGCTTTGACTCCCCCCCCCCCCACCCCTTTGGCGGTGGGGGGGGGGGACTATTTTAACATATTAAATCACCATAAAGATTCTATTTGCCAATTTTGGTGAAAATCCGGCATAAATTTTTCAAGAGGATGCTGAAAATGTAGAAAATCCCCTTCATCCCCCTCACCCCCTCCCCCTCCCGATTATGGCCTCTGGATCCGCCACAATCAAACATGAGAATTCAGTCATTAATGTCTTCATAGCACTAAGTTAGGTTTATCTGTTTTGGTTCGACTAAGAATATAAAAAATACAGATTTTTGGGACCCTTAGGCTTCAACTCCTGATCCCCACCTCTGAAGGAAGTGGGGGAGGGGGACTTATGTAAACAAATTGAGATCATATCACCATAAAGATGCTATTTGCCAAGTTGGGTGAAAATCCGTCATAGATTTTTCAAGGAGATGCTGAAAATGTGGAAAATTAATTCCTCTGCTTCCCTTACCCGCCCCCCCCCCCACCCCAATCAGGACACGCCTGGATCCGCAATAATCAATCATGCATTTCCGTCGAGAGCACTAACTTAGCTCTATCTTTTTTCATTCGACTAAAAAGAAAACAATTCCAGACTTCCAGACTTCCAGACTTCCAGACTTCCAGACTTCCAGACTTCCAGACTTCAGACTTCCAGGCCTCAACTCCCCCATCCCCACCCCCTTCGGCGGTATGGGGGGGGGGGCTCATTTTAACAAATTAAGATCATATCATCATAAAAATGCTATCTGCCAAGTTTGGTGAAAATCCGTCAAAGATTTTTCAAGAAGATGCTGAAAATGTGAAAATTCCCCTTCTCCCCTCTTCCCCTCCTCCCCTCCTCCCCTCGACCCCCCCCCCTCCCCCCCCCCCCCACTCCAAATCAGGTCACCCCTGGATCCGCCATAATTAAACATGAAATTTCAGCCATTAATGTCTTCATAGCACTCACTTAGCTCTATCTTTTTTGGTTCGACTAAGAAGATTTTAAAAATCCAGATTTTAGATACTCTGAAACTTCAACTCACCCCCCCCCTTCTGCAGGGGGGGGGGGGGGCTCATTTTAGCAAATTCAGATCGTATCACCAAAACGATTCTATCTGCCAAGTGTGGTGATAATCCATAATCCATAGATTTTTGAAAAGGATGTGTTATAGATACATGTGCATTGTACTATCTTTTCTGGGCACTTTATTGTTTCGCGGAGGAATATGTAAATAAAGAGTTCGACAAGATGACCGACATCGACCATACACCTTGTTTGAGAGTCTGGGTATTTTTGGTGGTTATGATGGTTCGTTAGTCCAAGTTAACCTTCGTAACAGATGCTGAAAATGTAGAAAATCCCCTTCCTCCCCCCTCACCCCCTCTGGATTAGGCCCCCTGGATCCGCCATAAGCAAACATGAAATTTCAGTCATTAATGTCTTCATAGCACTAACTTAGCTCTACTTTTTGGTTCGACTAAGAAGATGAAAAATTCTAGACTTTAGGGACTCTGAGGTTTCAACTCCTCCCCCCCCCCCCCTCGCCTTCGGCGGTGAGGAGGGGGGGGGGGGACTTATTCAACAAATTATGATCATGATATTATCACCATAAAGATATCATCTGCCAACGGCGGTGGGGGGGGGGACTTACTTAAACAAATTAAAATCATAATAATTATTATCACCATAAATATATCATCTGCCAAGTTTGGTGAAAATCCGTTTTGGAGTTTACAAGAAAATGATAACGGTAAAGGTTCACGAGCAGTTTTGTTAGACATCGAGATTATCTACAATATCATCGGAACGTAATACCGTTGACATGGTTGAAGTACATGATTTTTACATTTCCCGGCAGCGTTTTTACAATTCCCGGCAAAATTGAACATTTTTACATTCTCCGGCGTTTTTGCAAATCCCGGCGAGATGTTTTTACAAATCCCGGCGTTTTTGCAAATCCCGGCTCCACAAGGGTATACAGTTTCAAACACTTTCACAACATACAGCATTGATTCATCCACTATAAATACACTCCACTATTTTGGAAGGGATAGTTTGTCTGTTTGTTTTGAAAATTTACTTTTATTAAAGGAATAAACTCCCAAAATATACCCGGCTTTATGTATGAGTTCAAAATGGATCTTAGCGTCAGATTGCAGGTTTGAATGATGGCGGATCAGGCACCCCGATCATCATACAGTACATTGCCAAAGGAACAAATGCATCCATGCAATTCTTTTGAGCATCGCTAGAAAATTGGCAACTTTTTGAATAATCACAGCTGGTTCGCACTGCAGCTCTCGAAGGAGGTTCAACCTAGCTTGCCAACTTGCCTCGTACCCCCTTGGCCAAACAGAGCCAGTTGGTCGAAAAGCATCTCATACGGCATCGCGACGCGGTCGAGTGCATGCTACAGCATGATATACCTGGATACGGTGCCGTGCCATCATCTATTCTGCACTCAAAATATCACTCTTTTTTTCAGTTCAGTTCAGGTCAGTTATTCGTATTGTCTATTTTATTTGTCAACTTGTAGAAATAAAAAGAAATGTAATGGATCAACGACAACCAAACTACAATACCCGTGATAACTAAACTTCCTCAGAATGTGTAAAGACACACAGATATATGATACACGTGAAAATATTTCTAGGTATAGGAGAGGAGACTGTCATCAATAAGCAGTGAACTTGAATGGGGTAACGGTATAGGAGTGACAAAGTGTGTAAGAAAAAAAAATCAAAATTCTAAGTGGAACTAAAAGGAGCAAGGCCCCCCCCCCCAAAAAAAAAAAATGAAATAATAATGATAAAATAAAATAAAAATAAATAAATAAAAATGATAGAAAGGGAGGAAAAGAGATATCAAAGTTCTTTATGGAGAGTGGTCAGAAGACAGTGTGCATGTTTATGGACAGGCCACATGATTGAATTTCTTGATGCTCCTCATGTCAGTTGGCCACTAGAAGTGTCAAAGCTGCAATTAGAATCAATGAGATTTGCAACGCTCGCATGAGAAGCGTGAGAAAATTGTTTAATCATGTTAATGATTACCATTAGGCCTATATACTATTGACAGATAAGCTATGATTGATAAAATGGAACTGAGGGAAAAAAGACAAGAAAACCAAAGGAAGAACTTGGTTTGAACGACCGAGGCGGCGCCAAGTACAATCTGCATGGCAATGAAACGTGCTTGTGCTTACACCATCATCTAAAATATCATCGATTTGATATCTTGATAAAGAGCAGAGTTAAAATGCATGCTTAATGTGGCCGACAGTATCCGGAAATCTATGATAGATAACATCTATATTCAGAGATGGTAAAGGCTTACGAGGAAATGACGTTAACTGTATAATCATATAAAACGCAGAACAAAATTTTTGTCCGCAAAAAAAAAAGAAATTTACATTATGAAAAAAACACCAAAAGTTCTGATTATGACGATAATTATAATCGATATCTAATTTCAGATAATGGACTCAGCTTAAAGCTGGCATCATTAGGATGTCATAATGTGACACTTTGTGTGGTGATGACGCCATTGTCTAATTTACGTATGAGACCTCAACTGCTATACTTTATGCTGTTAGGCGAAGAGATGTTAGACTTTCAAACTCCCATACCCTTAAAACATTTAGGTTTAAGTGTGATTTCTCAAAACTTTCTGTCTTTTGACTTAACTTCTTTTTAAAGTCAATAAGAATATTGTGTAGACCTTTCTTATGTAGATTAAAGAAGAGAAAATACTCGGGAATATATGTGTTGAGCTATATTTACATTTTGAGTGCTTCCCTTTTTTTCTGTACCATCTTGTAGCTTGCTTCAAAGAGCAACAAGAGCGGAGACTTTGCATTAGTTATCACGTGCATAAAATACGATATTTGAAACGTTGATTGGTTTCTCCAGAATGTTAACAGCACGCATATTAGTTTGGGTCGCGTACCGGAAGATCATGGAAAACTACTGATTTTGTTTGTTATGCAAGAGAAGAGAAGGGATTTTGCATATTTATGACAAGGAAAGTAGCGAGTATACCCTTCTATTACCCTTTATTTAATTGGTGATTTGACGACAGCATGCAGGCAACAGAGAAGAAATAAGTGAATACCGAGAAGCAAGAGCAAGCAGGAGCCGCTGAACTATGTACATGCTTTTAATAGAGGGAAATTAAAGTTAAATAATCCGGTTCTTTTCCAACTATTGACAAATCAATCAGCAAAGTTTTTTCATGATTTAAATATAAAACCATCCTGTCTAATAATATAGCTTGGATGAATTTTTGTAAACAATTTTTGTAAACTTGGGGCCGCTTTTGTACATACTTTAACAGAACCTATTTCAAAATTTTAGTCCAACTGATGTAACCGTAGACTGAGTAAAAAAAAAAAAAAAGTCCAATAGTAAAAGGCAAATAGAATTCATTCGAGAGACGAAAATTGGGTATCTGTGAAAGGAGGAGGGAGGTGGTCCAGATATATTACAAATAAAAGAAGACATCCAGTATTAATTCAAGATAAAAGGAATTTAACTGAAATATATACTTGGATTGAATTGATGCTGATAAACGAATATTAGATACAGTATTAGTAAAGTTTTAAGGAAAATCGGTCATTTTATTATTTGTTAAAATTTTCAAATCCGTGTGTATAAGACTACAACAATTCGTGATGGTACAAGGGCAACGACGTAAAGAAAATAATCAGAAAATTCCACAAATTTTGTTTTTATGCATAACGGATGGTACACACTCCTTTGCTACTGAAGCATGTTAAGGGGAGTACTAGCCTTCAAATTCTACCCTCAAGTCAAACGCTCTTTCATTATGATAGTAAAATGAAAATAATATGTTCAGTTTTCATTACAGCAATATAAACTTCGTTATTTTTGTGATAAAAATCAGGGAATGACACATAGAGACCAAAGGGGAAAAAAAATCGAACGTATTCCAGTTGTTATGCTGCAGTATAAGCCATGAATATCACGAATCGTGTATATCTTGGCACAAGCAATCGCACACCCATAACTCACTCGGTTTCCAATGTTTTGTTATTGGCTGGTTGCATCGGGTCAAACCGACACGTACACGTGCAGAAGACAAGAGGAACGCTTTCAGCCATCAACGGTAGATAGCGCTTAGTGTATATAGGGTGTGGCGCAGGTTTGCGTGTGATATAATAATACGCCGTTACGAGAAGATACCGCCATTTCAACTCCAGCGATTCTTTCTACCAGGGAGGTGGAAGGGACCTCCATCAGCCTACATTTGTCGTCACATGTTTTGTCGTTGTTGAAGGATTCTGGTATCAAGGACTTCCTTTAAAGTACGCCGACATGGGAGAAAAAGTGAAAGCTCTATCAAATGTAATAAGATCCACGCGTTCTGCGCACGAAGTCATAGTCGTGTCAAACATGACGTAGATTAAATAATTGGTGCTGCCCTTGCAGACTGACAGTCTTTGATTTTTGTTATGAAACATGTGGCTATCACACAGACCACAAATCTCACATTTCCATCACAGAAATGCAGCTTTTCCTATGCATGGAGTGAAACCATTTTCTATTCTCATTTTTATTAAAGGTAGCAAGCATTCCTATTTCTGACACTGACTTCGAGTTAAGCCATCGTAACACTCGAACCCTATTCAATCGAATCATTACAGTGAAGCCCATTAGCTCTTATACTCCTGAGGAATTAAAACATCAACAGTTCTACTTTTACATGCTGTAATTTCTGAGCTGTATTGTGAAGCGTCGAAACAGTATGTGGACCTGGTTTTCCAGATTCATTATTGGCGACTCAAGGCTTAGAGTGCGCATGCGCTGCTCGTGACGTCATTTCCACGACTGCTTTTCGGCCGCACACCGACTGATCGAGAAAGTGGATTCCTCAGAAAACCGTTTGCAGTCCACCGCCAACATTAATTTGTGTGCTAGGCTCTCCTGTCATACGCCAACAAGTTGAGATACCAATTTAAGGTGAGTTCGATGACGGAATTTTAAAATTGTAACTGTGCATCGCTTTCAGATATACTGTATTAATCATTTATTATGATTATGCGTTTTCGTTAAAAAGTTTATACGGGTCGGCAATAGTGATGTTAAAAACGAAGAAGAAGGAGGAGGAGGAGGAGGAGGAGGAGGAGGAGGAGGAGAAGAAGAAAATGTCATATTCCAAAATCCCAATTGCAGGAATTTTTGTAGCAGCTGTAGACAGCATTTCTTTTTTCATGAACAAAGATGGTTTTGATTACGCATGTGTGTGTGTGCGTGTGTGTGTGTGTGTGCGCGCGTGTGAGATCATGAATCAAGCTTTTTTTTTTCCTTTGGTGATCACTATACTTTGAAATACTGTGAGTACATTGTAGGCCCTACTAGTAGTGATATCTAATGCAGCGTTGTTGTCAGTCCCAATGACCAGACTTTCTCATCTTTAAAAAAATGTATTGTAGGCCTACATCTGCATACATCCTGTTCTCTTAAAGATGTTGTTTCCTTGGAAACTTAGAAAATCGATTGTCATAAATGTACTACGTGATCCAGAACTGAAAAAAAGTAGAATAAAGAAATTCTATAGCTCCGGACAAAAAAAAAAAAAAAATCACCTTCTTTATGAATAAAATTCATATCATTATGTTGGTATACTGTTCATCATGATATGTCTTTGCGCATAATGGTTTTGTGTAACAGTTTGTAATGTATTTCCACTGCATATAACTTCGGATATAGTGTCGTGAAGCCATTGTAGAAGTGTGTTTGCCTTGAAAAGTAACATTTGAAATCAACATAAAGACAAGAAATGTAAAAATATCCATATTCGTTTTGTATGCACACACACACACAAAAAAAAACGAGGATTTTATGGAGAATTTACAGGTGGTAAAGACACTGTCACGTGATAGCTCGTAGGCTAACGCTTGTGTGTTCAATGGCTATTTGAAGGGAAAATCCAAAGTCAGAATTACGCTTTACAGTTTCGTTGAACAGTCGAACTTGTCTTATACGCCCTATTATACCTTTAAAGGACACCCGATATTTTGCCGAAATGATTATTAGGAAGTGTCAACCCCTGCTATGCAATGGGGGCACTCATGCTTCTGTGTCTTGCGAGAAAGACTTGACAAAGGACGAGAAGTGTAACGAAATCCATTCGGGTATACCAACACTGTGTTCATAAAGTATAGCTGAAACAGTGATTAATGTTTAGAAAGGATTAGATTCGCGAGTCAAGATCAGTTCCACTGCTGGAAGGACCTCTGCATCACGTTTGCAATCATGTTACCAAGAACACGTTATAAGAACGTCTGTAATGTTCGACATCGTCATGCGTTTACACAACACATTTTCTGAGTAGCTCTTTAGAGATCGCAGGGTGGAGAGAAAAAAAGTCAATGTTTGAATGAAATTTTGCCGTGCTTTTTTCCCTGTTTGAGTGAGCACCTAAAGTGAGATTGGTAAAATAACTACACCTACACGTTTATGGACTTTTTCTTATAGGTGGATGGTTCAAAAGCAATGTTTCAATGTTTCAAAGATAGTTTTCATATCAATCTCAACGATTAACATTGCTTTATATATATATATATGAAGAGTTTGTTTGCAAAAACCGATAAGTCCATATTTGCAAAATGGAGATATTTTCGATTAAAGGTCAAGAAATATAAAGAGAATAATAAGAAAATTTTTGCTTCTTTTGACCATAACTTCAAAAATACACTTTTATATGTAGTGACCAATGTATCATTTAAAAGGTATTATTTTGTACTTTATGACAGAGACCGTACTTCAAAATCTTCAAAAATGGACTTATCGGTTTTTGCAAACAAACTCTTCATATATATATATATATATATATATATATATATATATATTTGTAGTAAAAAAGTGATTAAAATATTATAAGAGTATAATTATCTTACTGCTACAAGATTGCTTTGTGATGAAAAACACCTTATTAAAGAAATCCGTGAAGAAAAACCCAAATGTAATCGGCACAACTAACGCCTGTTCCTGAGTGGATGTGCGATGATTTTACTCTAATGTTTTTAGGGTTTTATTTGGTAAGGAACCCCATATTAACGAGAGATAATCTTGCTTTCGACAATCTATGTGCGACGAGGCGTTAATGGTGAGTTGAAGAAATGTTTATATAAGGGTGACATTTAGAAAGAAAACATTGTAAGAGTTAAGCTTACTATCCACATAAGGAAAAGACGTTCATTATCAGCAAGAAGATTATTCCTCAAAATATGATACAATTTACCTGTCATGTCTGTTATCGGTACAGATTCGATTTAAAATGTCTTTTACGTTTGACAAACTTAATTGTTGAATACTCATTCATGCCTTTAGGAACTCGAAAGTTTTTTTTTATCTTTCTTTTTTTTTTCTTGCAAATCAAGATGATTTATCATCATGTTATTGTTGTAAGTTATTGGATACCGCTAAAATGGACTATCAGTCCTCTGTTAACTTTTTGTATCAATTTCAATTAATGGCTTGTCATCATCATTATCATTTTTAATGTAATTATCATTATTATCATTATTGATATATTTGATTAATAACAACGTAAAAAAACTAATAGGGGGTAAACAACTACTGTAAATCATTACTGTGGCAAGTGGCAGGTATAAAGGAGCTAAGTTGCATGGTTAACGAAGTTCCTGTTCCTGTAAGATACTGTTAGGAAGGTCAAGTTAATGAAAAATTTCTATCTCTATCTTTTTTTTTCTTTTTCTTTTTTAGAAAATGGAAGAACACTTTCAACCTCGACGCAAAGTCGAGAGTGTAAATTCATTTTTGTTTCCTCTTCCAGCATGACCATTAGACTGCTAATTGACAGGTATCGGCAGCTACAGTAAATAGTCCACTTCTATTGTTGTCAACGTGCGTGCTGTCATCGCTTTGAGCTATCACAGTGATGCATGGTCATGAATAAAACAATATACGGGCAAACATTCTCGCAACACAGCATGTTGCGGAGGAAGGGCATGCGCGTTGCTTGGGGACGGCCGCACGATGGTCATTCGTTAATCCACATACAGCTGTCTAAACACTCTCTATCTGCTGGTCAATAGCAATTGACACATCAAGTCCAGCAAGGTGAATTTTTATCGCGGAAATTATCATCTTCTCAATGCTATCTTGGCACTTCTGACTTTTACTGCACATCTCATATTGGAGAGAGTAAGATGGAAGTGACTGGATTCGTTGAAATCGAAGCAAAATTTACAAACACTTGCAAATGTGAGTGAGCAGTGGGACTGTAATCTTCAAAACTGACCTGGCAAATTGAGAACCAATTACAAATTTAGCGATGAAGAAGCTAGTGACATTTCTGCAACGGAAAAAAAAAATACTAAGTAGGACCAAGATAGGAACGTCGGAACCTTTTATCTCTTAAAAAGGGGATAAAAATAATGAAAATATAACCAAAAAACTGTCACTCTCCTGGGGTTTCGCCAAGAGATTTTTTTTTTTTTGGGGGGGGGGGGGGAATATTGCCCCTTCTTAGACCCTCATCCCCACCCCATCGCACTAAACGTTCCATGCCCCAGTAACAACTGCCCAAAAGTATACCTTGGTATTATCAAAGCATACAAAGGATTACATGTCAATCAACCTCTTTAACGGTTTGACGCAACCTACCTGATGAAGGAGAATTATTCATTGGTAACTCCCATTATTGCAATGAAAAGAGTCTCAAAATTCTGTCAAATCCTTTTGAATGATAATAATATTTAAAGTGAATTATCAATCTTGAATCCAAAGCAGAATTAAAACTAATTTGTGCAATGCCGCAAATGCAATGATGATCTGTCCAGGCAAAGTTTTTCGCGCACACACACACAACTATATATATATATATATATATATATATATATATATATATATATATATATATATATATTATATATATGTATACATACATACATACTATTATGTACATATACATATAACTATGTATATAATTATAATCGTACATTCGCATACGTTTATATAAATGTACGTATATATTTATTGATCATAATGAAGTTTGAGTACTAATGGTAATAAACCGAGAGAAAAGGCAAAGAAATACGAAAGAAAGAAAATGAAATATTTGAAAAAAAGAATATGGACTGAGGAAGAGGGAAAGAAAAAGGAAAGAGAAATCCTTCCCACCCAATCCATGCCACTTCTACCCCCCCCCCCCCCCGTCAGCCACAGCTGCACCCCTTTTAATGTACTCGTTTACATTGCCAACAATGAATTTAATAAATTATCAACGGTGGGTTTCATCAACTATGGATTGTGAGATATTAATTCAATAGCATTTTTCCAGACCTATATCCCCTCCACAGCAACGAGGTTGGTGTTTCAATTGGCACGTGTATGGGCATCACGTGACTCCTTATATATTTTCGCCTGTTAGCCGAAAACCAAATATAGGCCTACTGTTGTAGATAGAATGCAACCGAGGGCTTCTTTCGTTCTCTTTGCTTCGCATCTTCATGTTTATCCAGATTTCGAATAGTTGAGAGTGAGACTTAGGTTCCGTCTTGTTACAATAGCCCTCGAGATAACATTGACAATTGACATGGATTATTTTGTTTCGTGAAAACTTTACGTGAACCTCAATACGTGTACGTTACAAAATTTCCAAGGATACTGAACTTTGACATCGATATTCATTCTTAGAACATCTACTGAAAACACAAAGATCTGTCTCCCAAAAATTTTGCTTGCAAAGAACGTCATTTCTACTAGAATGAATGGGCACCGATGTGGCTGGACGTTGGCATATACAATGTTATGGCGTCAAACCAATACACCTACACGCGCTGCTATAGACGTCGCCAGGACATTACACGTAAAGTTAAATGGGTCATTAATTCTTCACACGTGCACTGCGCTATATACGACAAATGGTGAGAAAGAAAGTTGTCAGCGTTTGTTTGTTTAATCTGCTCACCAAAAACACACACTCAAAAGTAAATGTGTATCTCCTCGTCAAGGTTTGGACGTGCAGCAACCAAAACGGAGAATACTTGCCTGAATATAATGACATCTCATTTTCCAATTCAAGTAAATTCAATTCAATTCAATTCAATTCAATTCAATTCAATTCGATGAAATTTGATTTAATCTAATTTAATTTAATTCAATTTAATTCAACTCAATTCAAGTTAATCTAATTTAACTTAATTCAATTTAATTAAACTCAATTCAAGTTAATCTAATTTAACTTAATTCAATTTAATTAAACTCAATTCAAGTTAATCTAATTCAACTTAATTGATTTCATTTCAAATCAATTTAATTCAATTCACTTCAATTCAATTCAATAATGCTTTATTTTCGTCCTACAATTTGTATACTTTGTTTCGTTCCAGCAATTTATGTGTCAATCAACAATTGATTACACATCATTCGAATTTTCATGTCATCCAATGTTTGCAGTGTCAACAAGGTGACAGCTTTGCTTTATTAGTTAAAAGTAAAAATCGGAAATACTAATGAAGCATAACCCTGTTTTCAAAAACCAACAACGAAAGCAAACAAACAAAAAAAAAGTTCCAATTCTTTCAAATTCCTGCAGCCTTCTCCTTTCCGGAGTTTGGTTTTCAAATGATTTCTCAATATTTAACGCATGAAACATGAACGCATCGAATTTTCGACACCACATTTCCGTGATTTTGGTGCTTGACCTGTTAATATTTGACTTATGATATCCATTGTTGGTGTTCCATAAGGTGGAGGGAGAGAAAAAAAAAATCTTGTTCATTTCAATCTCAATTTGATTTCCAGGTATATCGCCATATTTTCAAATAGATGACAGTATAATAATAAAATGCATATTAGTCTTTCATAAAAGAATACAAATATCTTAAGCATTGATCGTCACAGAAGAAAGAAATAGGACAAAGGTGATCATCAAAAAATCGGTAAACGATAAAATAATTTAAGGAAAGTATGAAGAAATTATCATAAATGCAGGATTGTAATTCTCCTATTAAAAGAATTTTGTTTTTCAAACATAGTTTGATTTGATAAATTTCAACAATTTTTCAGTTTCTAAGTTCATTAATCAAATTCTTGACATTGAATGCATTGCAGAAGTTGCAGTTTTTTTCTTTCAAATTACTCTAAAGCTTCTTCTGATTTTGAGTAGATATAATGATTGTAACAAGTTTACATTTTAATCTTTCTCTAATATATGATATATGCACCGGAATTCAAAGGATGCAAATTTAATGATGACAACTTTTTTTTTTTCCGGCAAAATTTCCCCTGGACTTGATGGGTGAGGTGATGAGACCGTGAAGCACTTTCGCGCGCTAAAATAAGTACTGGTGTTGGTGATGTTAGCATACCATGCGGCACCATCTCTCCGGATGTGTTTGCTTTTGTGAAGATTTAAGAGCCGGCGGTGACAAAGTGATTGATTTCACAATATTTTCAATATCCCCTTAACAGATGACATGTATTGACAATCCCAGAACTCATGAGTGTAAGGAGGGAGGAAGGGGGGGGGGGGGAGGACAGAACAAACACAAATATTAAATAATAATATATGAAATACTAAACGTACTGGTGAAAAGGCGCCATGTCCAGTTTGAAAAGGCACCTTATCAAGTTCTCTTTTTTCTTTTTTTTTTCTTTTTTTAAATGTCAAAATATGTCTTTCATTTGGGCCCTTTGATGAAAATTATTTTTTTTTTAAATCTGTTTCAATATTTTTCAAACCTATTAATTGCAAAATTTGTGACTAATTCTCATCTTCGCCACATGTTTTCGTAAACGAAAACTCATTTTCCTCTTTAACATCGGGTATACAATTTTTGTTAATTGATCTCTCTGATCATGAGCACATTTAGAGTGAATCTACAAGCTTCGCTTTTCAGTGGGTCACCCATCTCCATATTCCGATTAAAGGCATAATTTACCATGTGCAGATGAAATAAAAACCCAGCATTAGTGCTTCAAAATAGTTGTAAAATGTGAGTTAGGGATAGAAACAACCTATGTAAAAATCTGAATTAGTATAATCAATGTTAAGTATTGTTTAATATACAAAATGTAAACAATGGTTATAATAAAAATGTTTCCAGATTTAACCGCCTACAGTTATGGTTTATTGAGAAAAATAGTGATATTTCCTTATATCATAGGTTTTATTGCAAAATTCTTATATGTAGGATGTTTTGTGATACAACTGACCTACACATATGCATCAAATGTGAAAATTTTTAAATCACTGCTCCCAACGGTAGGACCTATAATTTATCACTATAATGTTTATTTGTATGATCCTCATGTTTAAATTCTTTACTTTCATCTACACTGTGCATATAATTATGATATTGATTATGTTGAGATGGAGAAAAATAAGAATGAATTGAACTTGAACTTGAACCTGTTATGCTTAATCCGTCACTTAGGTCATGCGGTAAAATTAAGAGATGTCCATTGAATGGGAACAAGATGATCAATTAATTAAGTGCTTTTACGTAGGTTCCATCATATTTCTCTAGCATTCATTCTCTAATTCAAACTTTTATAGATTATGTTCTATAATTATGTTTGTAATATTCTGTTGTGCTTTTTAGCTGGATATCATGAACCCTTTTATTTTGTTATATTTGATGTATTTTTCACTGAGAAATATAAAAATAAATTGTGTAACTGCAATTGAAATTGAATTTTATAGCAACATTACCCCCAACATTAGTTAACCTGAGATAACATCCACGGTCAGTGCAAGTAGTAGTGATTGATTGATTGATTGATTGATTGATTGATTGATTGATTGATTGATGATTGATTGATTGAGGCCAATTTAGGCCACTTATTCGGCAAAATAAAACACAAACACATACAATAGCGGTGTTTACAATGAGAGCCAGGCAGCCTTGAAAGCATCTTGTGCTTGTATTAGGATACCTATCCATGAAAATACTATATACTTTACAATGGCAACATATATTACAAATAATTCTGTGTGAAGTCAAGTAGATAAACAAGTCACCATCACATACACTCACACACACACAACACACACATTATGCAGTATACATAAGGATAGAAGAGATGATAGATAAAAAGAACATTGTCTACTCAGTCATGGCTAACTCTTAAAAAGAAAGAGCGGTTCAGTAAGCACTTAAACTAAGAAAGAGCTATGCTGCATTTCAAAGCAGTACTTATTGAATTATGTATGTCTTCAAAGAGCCCCACTTCCATCCTTAGTTAGGTCATGCAGGTGCCTGTACATGACAATTCACACACCTGGGAAAGGTGGGACAGAGTTGGTGAAATGTCTTTATTTCCTGGGTATAATATGAAAGAAAGAATACGTGGTGCACCGTTAAGCCTTCTACTACCCATCGTGAAATGTCTTCTCAAAGAAGGGATTACTATCGACGAATAGTACAGGTAACTAGCAGCGATCATTCTGACTAGAAAATACGAGTGACATGAGATCAGAGTAACACAAGAATGACAACTAATATAACAATGGACGTTTAAATGGTACGATCACACACAAAGCAATGAATACAATTCTTGATAATAATTCAGCACAATCTCTAACATACATATGGCTTTCCGTAGTGGAGAAATCTGATGCTGCCGATAGTAATGGTTTCAATAATACTTAGGACCGGTATTTATCAAATCATTGTTGAATTAAGGAAAAGGTATAAAGCCAGATGGTTAGCAATGTTAACTTTTCAAGGTTGCTTGTGATGAACTCTTACGAATTACGAGAAGTGTAAAAAAAAAACTATAAAAAAACAAACTAATAATAAATAAAATCTGACTTATTCAAGACAGTGATACAGCCAACAGAAAGGGTCTTTTCGCGCATGAAAACAGAAGTGCTGTCTCTCAGGGCAAGCCATTCGAATAATGTTGATAACGTTAATCAATAACAATCAAACTCAGGTGTAACAGAAAATTTTCCACCGTATCAAGTTTCTAAATCTATCCACACGCAGATTTTCACCTGCGTGATTCTATGGCCAGGTTACCAACAAAATGTGGAAATCTATATTGGCATAATAGGTGTAAACGTTAATTGTGGTGACGGTGTGAGGAGATTTAATAATTGCAGCCCTAATATTACGAGTCCATAAAAACAATTTTCGCTGTTCGAACTCAACCGTGACCGACCTATCATATTGAGGGAATGCCCATAAAAACCCAGGTACAATGATACGCAGATAAATTAAGTCTAATTTGATGTATCCTGAAGAACTGTCATTAGAGAGTATATAACTATGCTTTGAAAATCTGTAAAATCCCCCATTTTCGCTAATCACGTGACTGAGAGACAATGAACTTGTCTAGTGTTGAGGAAAGGATTTAACCGAGTACAATGAGGAGCATGCATGATTATTATGCATCAATAAACGGAATGTATTATATGCAAATGCATTTGTCCGCCATGCGACGATTTCGTGTTTACACACCGAACTACAAACGTCTGTTATTTTTTAACAGATATTCCCAGCGATTCAGTGATGTTTCATAGACTTGAATCGAATAACGCCCCCAAAAAAGCTACAGCTTGAAAGGAGGAAAATCTCTCTTTTTAAGGCGTATAGTCATGTATGAGAATGATCGTGATAGTGGAACGGAGGCGCTTTAATGGTGTCGGGATGAACAAATTTGAATCTCACGTGACTGAAAGCGCTAATGATGATAAGGACTATGAAACCCTGAGTCATTCAGGACGTTATGGGTATACCTTAGTGTCTTTAGCTCAAATTTTCTGTGCAAGAGGATGTTTCCTTGCCAAGCAAATGTTAAACAATCGTCCCAGACCCATACTGACCAATGCTAAAGGTCAAAAGAGAAGCTGTTGTGTCTTTGTAGATGAGACAACGTATGGTTAGTCCAAGGTCTGTAGTTCCAAAACCCTGGATGCGGATGTGGTTCCCTTTAAGGCAGGAGACTTTAATACCCTCATTGCCTGTTAATCCTTCGGTGGGGACTGCGTGTTAAGCCGTCGCTCACGTGATTGCTGGCTTTATATAAGCATTGATTGCTCCCATTATAGCAGCCACGTAAAACAAAGCATAACACGATTATATCTACGATGATATGCAGTTATAGTCTGATATTGTCTCACAATCTTGTCTGAATATATTATATATTTTAAAAGAGAACATTGCAGAATAATCTCGAAGAATAAGTTTTTTTTTTGTTCTGTTTGCTAATCGGACATTAGTCAATTTCAATTTCAAGGTTTCTGCCATTTTTCGACAAAACATATACATTTCATTTCCTTTGATAACAGAGAAAGTTGTGATATCGATATGATTTGAGAGTTATTTTAACTCATATTTATGTGATATAATCTTGTGATTTTGCTCTTGTTTATTATTTTTCCTTTTCCTTTTCTTTTTTTTTCTTCTTTTCTCTGATTTTATATATTCATATGTATTGTTTCATAGAAATACATCATAGTATTTTTGTGTCGTTTTTTTTTTCTTATCTGTGCACGGATACGAACTTGTGCGGTACTGAAATAAAATGAATGAATGAATTAAGTTGATATTTCATATATATCTTCAATCATCAATTTACAGCTCAAGAACTCCTTCTGTCAATGAAAATCGTTGTGTAATTATCTACCTCTGTCTACCTTTCAATGAAGGTTTTAAAAAGACGCCATAAAACGTGGTTACAGCAAGTTATGGATAGATAGGCGCTTTAATCCCTCGAACTCGACGAATCCTTTCAAAATGACGTCAGCGTCAAAATGTCCGTACCTGGTCTTGTCCAAATATTTGCCAGATGTCGCGAAGCATTCCGTCATTCTTTGCTAATGAGTCTGTCCGACAATGCAAACATTTCGTAACTAATCTTTACAGAAAAGGGGACAAATGATATTGACTTATATGGGTATATATCAAACTGTTAGGGAGCAATTGATTAATTCAACGCTTTCGCGGCTCGTTTAGTTCTGTTACATTCTTATCTAGGACGAAAATATGGATCTTTGAAGAACATGACCATGGGACGAATCGTAGTGTATGAGTATAGTGTGTTAAGCTATGGAAAGAATAATCTAATCATCTAATATATTGTACCATGAGGATTAGAAAATCCTGTTGTTTTCATTGCTGCTGGCGGGGTATCAGAGCATTGGGGTCAGTTACCATGACAACGCGATTATTGACTAATGTTACACACATACCAAACTGCTTCATGGGATCAATATGGTTTCATGAAACATAGCATTGGCCTCCATCATCAATCAGTATCATACACGACATGTCAAGACGTTATATGAAAAAAATAATGTTCTTTATAATTGCGCGTTGCTATGGTGACGGCTCTCGTTATCTTACCCACTAAATACACTAACACAATACAGGGCGTACTGTGAATATCAGATAGAATTAGATATGAAAGGGGTGTTAGTAATCATTGCCCTATTATAGACCGCAAGCCCATAGACCGTGTGTAAACAGACGGTAACGGTGTAAGACGTAAATATTTATCAAAAGCTTTATCGATATCCATGCATCAACAGTGGAATCCTATCTGTATTTTTGTTTTTGCTATTATCAAAAAACGCAAACAAAGTTGTGTCATGAGTTGTTGTTTCTTTTTTCTGTATTGTATTTTCTAATTGCTGGTGACTTCTTTTTTTCGGGAAAAAAAAAGAAATAAGAAGCATAGATATGACGTTAAATAATTACTCCGGAAAGAGATGATTTCGCTTTATATCTTGAAGAACTGAACGAAATTGACAAATGACAAATCAAAAGGAGTCATAAGTTTATACACTTTAACTTCAGTGCTTTGCGCGTCAAAGGTGACAATTCAATTATTTTGGCACTACATTCTTTTTAGAATATGTTACCTCGTATAACATGTATCTAGGGATTTCTCCCATGTAATCTGTTCGTAGCTGAGTAAGATCTGTAAAGCGTGGGTTGCGTCATCAACTTTATTCGAAGTCCAACGTCAAGAACACTGAAAGTAACAATTCTTTTTTATTTTTTCGATCTCCAGGGACGTGTATATCGACCTCGTAATATGATTTACACCACTGGAATGAACTCTTGATGTATACGGAAAAAAAAAAAAACACTTTCTTTTTTATTTTCCCCCAGGTCAATAAAGAAGCCTTAAAGAGTCGTAAATCGCGAAATATTTGATAAACAGATGAAAGGCAGCAAGTTTTGAATGTGTCACCACTCCTATGGGAGTATATGCCTGACCATCAACGACAGAAATCTTGGCTCCGAAATAAACAAGGAAAAGAAAGAATACAGAAAATCAGAAAGAAAGAATGAAAAGTATTCCATCCTCAGGCAACAAAATCTTACCTTTTCTTGGTGGCTCGCTTAGGAATGATACAGATATTCATATTGAAATGAAATTATCCTTTTACAATTTACAAAATGTAAGTATTTGAGTCGATCGCGTGAGCTACCCACAGTATATAATCACTGCTGTGTATAGTGGATCCCTCATTTTTGTTCTTTTCCCTCAGAGCTTATAAATGTTTGGTTTGAATCTATGCATACATGCTCTCATAAATACATGCTTAATTACTTCCAATTTTCATCATACATTGCACTCTAAAATATTGTGTACTCAAGATTACTTGTAATTTTTCTTTTGTTATGACATGTTCTGTTGTAGAAAAAAAGAAATTGAAATGAATTATATTGCCTTGAATTGAATTGGACAGAATTGAATTGAAAAAAAAAAATAGTCAATCCACTTACCTTCATACCCGTTACGCACGCAACTATATATATATATATATGTATATATATATATATATATATATAATAGTATAGGCAGAAACCACCAATACATCGGCATATTGCAATTTAAAAGGCAATAACATCAATACAAGCCATGTGGATTTGAAAGAGACTTACTTTCCCTTGGTATATCAAATCTTTTTGATCCTCTGTGAAACCACTGCTTCCGCATGAACGTAGCTATTTTAAATCAACGATGACTTACAGTCCAGTTGAAAACGCATCACATATTCATGTGTGTGTGTGTGTGTGTGTGTGTGTGTGTTTTATATAGACGTATATACGGATATTTATATTCCACTTCTTTTCATCTATATCTGTTCATAAAGTACCAGAACTACACAGTTATCGCTATAATTCACTTGTTTTTCTTGTAACCTTGTGTTCTGTAATAACGTGAAAACAAAAGTTCATTGACTGGCGTCAGGCGTATGATTGTGACGAGTGTTGTCCCATTTCCTATCATCCATCATTAAACGAACCTTTCAAAACTGAGACCTTGCAAACCTTGCAAAAATGCAATTACGCTGATAGAACTGCTGTTGACGAACATGAAGGATGCGCTAGTCATACAGTATACTGCTAAGGGAGATGTACGTTTATCATAAAATTATATGTACGTATGTATGAATGTTTGTATTTTTGTATTAATGCATAATCGCTGTCGTGAGTTCTGCGTGTGCATCGAGATTATTTCGTTGAATTTCTTTTGACAGGAGATATTAGTTCCTGGGGCCTTTGCAGGAAGCCCCTCGAGCATTGTCGCCAACGCATTATAGCATATGTAATTTTTGCGAAATAGAAATAGTTATTAAAAGCACATTATTTTTCAGTTAGCCTATTTATCAGCATATCTCAATCTCCACTACAAGGCACAACGTCCTCAAATTACAGAGACCTTTTAATGGGGCTTATATATATATATATATATATATATATATTTTTGTAGTAACGTACCACTTTTATGTTTAAGCTGAAGTAAAACAAAAAATGGAGAGGTTGAAACATTGACGTTATACATAAAATTTCATATATTGTAGGTGGCTGCTGTCAATTTCAATATCTAATGAAGATGCGAGGTAACTTTTAAATTTTGTTACTTGCGTATTTCATGGTATCGGCCGTGCTTGATGACTTTGAATGAAGTCAAACCACTGGAGGTGTGCTTTATGGCATCAAACACTGTCTATTTGCGTGTGCGCGTGTGCATGTGTGTTTGTGTGTATGTACGCGTGTCTGTGTGTGTGTTACATAGAGAGAGAGTGAGTAAATACTTGCGTGTGAAATAAGACTATGATTGTGATGGCGATGTCCGGTATATTTCGATTATTATTGCCCGGAGAGCAATCATATAATTATATATACATATACATATATATACTGCGTTGGTATACCTGTCAGTTCGCTAAAATATATTGTATCATAAATTGTATTTTATATTCAGTTATGTACCCAATGTGATATTTGAATGTCATGTTTGATTTCATTTCTAATTGAAAATACAGAAATAAGGCAAGTAAACAAATTCTCTGCATATATTTTGACCACATTTATCTTGAACTGAAATTTTGCAGATCATCTTTTCCCGAACAAAATGAAATTCAAATTTTCATTGTTTGAACACATTATCTCATTAAACACAAACTAACTAACCAAATAACTAACGAACAAACAATAAAAACCCTACATCTGTATTCAATGAACTGATGACCTAACCTGCTTTTTATGTTACTTAATGATTTCAGTATCCCAGCAACGGGGATTGACGAAAGGTTCGCTCGAGTCCACCACTGATCTCCGGAAAGATGAGGATCATGATACTCCTCGGAGCCTTCTTCCTGCAACTTGTAGTACCGATGGCCCATGCTCTCGAAGGTTCTGGAAATTCGACAATTCCAACTGAGCTTCCTGTTGCATCAGATATAACGGCGACAATTGGGTTGTTTGAAAGCACGTATTCCGCAAAAAGTCCACCAGCCACCGAAATGCAGACTTCTGACATTATGCACGTGCAGCAGCCAACCCGTGCAGAAAACCATTCCACTGTGTTCCTTGGAGTAGTTGAAGCAACAGATGAACCCGACGGGTCCCCGACATCTCCGGAGATTTCGGGCAGCGGAGAGTACTCAGACCTGTACAGTGTAGACGAGGAATCCAGTCTGAATCTACCCGATTGGGCCTGGAAGCCGTTGATATGGCACTGGTATCTGATTCTGCAACTTCTCTCTGGTATCATCGGTATCATTGGCAACCTCCTGGTGATTCTCGTGCTCTTCCAGCGCAGAGCGGCCTGCCGTTCCACCGACACCCTCGTCAACGGCCTCGCCATAGCTGACCTCTTGACGTCTGTCTTCGTGATCCCCATACCACACGAGACGAGAGTACCGATGTCGTGGTTGAGCGAAATCTATTGCAAAGTCATCAACACCTCCTTCTGTTTGTGGGTCAGCGTTATGGCATCCACCTATCTTCTCATGGCGATCTCGGTCGAACGCTACATCGCCGTGGCCTATCCACTCCACTTTTCACGTCTCCTCACCAAGCGTCGGGTCTCAATCGCCATCGCCATCATCTGGGCCTGGGCGTTTCTTTCCACCAGCTGGTCGTTCATCGTCGAGATCGTCGATCCTGTCTCCAGGAAGTGCAAGTTTGTCCTGGCTACCGAGTACAGTTCCTACATCCTGGGCTCATACTGGTTTATCATTCGCCTCGTGCTCCCGATGTTCGTCATGGTGCTCACTCAAACCCTAATAGCGCGCGAGCTCCACCGGCAGTCGCTCCGCTTCAAGAACGACAAGGAGAGCGGAACCACGAAGACCCCACACCTGATTGCCAGGAACCGAGTTCTGAAGATGATGTTCGAAGTGATCCTCATCTTCATCATTTGCTGGGCGCCAAACCTCACCGCCTATCTGGGATACGTCTTTGGCTTCGTTCCTCGCTCCTATTCAGGGAGTGCTCTGCACCACTCTCTGACCGTCCTGGGGTTCTATAACTCCTGCGCCAATCCGTTCATCTACACGGCCCGCCACCCTCAGTTCAGAGAAGCCCTGAAGGGAATCTTCACAGGAAAGACGGATGGAAACGCCCCCTTATTTGAGCAGAAAATGGACAGCCAGAGTGGCAATTCCAAGAGTATGATCGATCGGACTGATAAATCAGTGATCAATAAAGCCTAGATATACTAATTCGAATTAGCTTCTCTATGCAGACAAGCGTATCTCTCATTTGTATATAGCAATATTTCCTTGAATTTGCGCCTTGTAGGAAATAAAGTTCCGGGTTTTTTCATTGATAAAATAACAAACAAATAAAAAATCTTCATCAAGTGTTCTTGACTGGTCATCTGATTAGTAATGTTAAGAAATTATGTATATTCTTATCAAAATCCTCTCAGTGATTTTGGATATTTCCTTCCACACTTGGTTTATTCGTCTTACAGACCTTTAGAACTGGCAGGGTCTAAGTCACTTTTTTATGATTATAATCACAACCTTCAGTTCCTGATGCGGGCTAGATAGAAAGCTGTTACTGTGCACTTATTTTCTTTTCAATCTCGATATTTTGATGAGAATATCACATTTTGACATGTATGTTATTAAAATACTGTTATCATATCTATTTACACAGATTAAGCAATACTTTTTCATTTGCATATTTGCCCATGTGTAGAGTTGCTCCAAACTCTCACCTGCATATCATTATCTCATCTATACTGAGCTCAAATTGCAGTTTGAATTGTCGTGGGATCACAAGCAATGTAAGTTTTTCCCTTTATGTAGAACAAACGAATTACACGAGAAACATGAAAAGTACGGAAAGGAATTGCTCATTATTATTTTTTTTTTTTTTGGTCGGAGTTCATTTCGCAGAGTTACTTTGTTGTTACAACCTCAACGCGCTTTCGGTAAAAGGCCGGTCAGGCGGTTACAGTGGGGTACTCAATTAAAGACTGTGTAGACCTATCCTAAGCACTTCTTTTACAAACGTGCAGTGACCGTAAGGGGACCTACAGCCTGACCGGATGATGTTCGTTCTTCCGAAGGTTCGTTCATCCAAAAATAAAATAAGGTTCGGGGTTGTTGTTGTAGTTGTTGTTTTTGTTTTTTTGAAGATTCGTAATCCGAAAACGAAATAAGGTGCGTAATTCCGTAGGTTCGCACACACCGCCTTTATATTTTCAGTATCAACGCAAATCAAGTAAGACAATCTCTGGGCTTTTGATTTTTAGACTTCCCCACTTTGGTTCTTATAGCTACTGTTTATTTACCATTTCTTGCAAATGTATATGTTATTAGAATATATGCGTTGCGATTATGTTTGTATACGTCAAAAAAGAAGACCAACAGAATGTTATTGTGTAGTGATTTTGTTTTGTTTTTGTAAACACAAAGTAGAAAAAAAATCAATTCAAATCAAGTCAAATCAAATCAAATCAAATACTGAATAGGCTGCCCTTGGTATACAATAAGGCCATATTGTTGTTGTTGGTTTGTGATGGAAAGGATGCGGCATGCTGCCTATCAATGACGCAATAAAATGGCTGCAATACGAGACAAATCCAAGCCTTACTCATTAAGTGCCTAATCTTTACAACGATGATATGAAATAGAAATTATGGCAACACACACACACACACACACACACACACACACACACACACACACACACACAAGATAACGACCATATGAAAATAACAACAATAACTCCAATATGTTCCTAATTGTTCAGATTGTCATTTGTAATTTTACCACTGATCCTCAAAAATGCCCAGCTTTGATATCTGTGGCCCGTTGCATAAAACTTACCGTTGAATTTCAGTGGTAACTACCGTCAAAATTAAGCGTCACAGCCAATCAGCATCAAGGATTATAAGCTTTACCGCTAATTTGAAGATTTACCGCTAGAAAGGAGCGGTAAGTCCAGCGGTAAGGGTTTTATGCAACAGGGCACTGTTGTAAAATCGAGGACATTATCAACTGCGCCCCAGTGCTCACATAATGTATTGCGTGCTTTACTAGCGATGGTCGAACGTGAAGCGGAGTTTGCTCGCAACAATCTTATAATTTTCCCGGTAATTTGTAAACCACAAATCTTCTAAAAGACTATGGCAATTGTGGCAGAGATCGACTTCACGATCTCCTTGTGTTTTAGACTGTTTCTGGTCGTGTTGGTTGTAATTGTTTTGTGTGATTAGAGGTTCTTGCAATAAAGTTCCATTGTCAGCTGTAACTTTCGTGCTCACTGTGTATTGAAAATGGTGTTTGTTTGTTTGTTTGTTTGTTTTGTTTTGTTTTGTTTTGTTTCAATACGGTTAAAAAACACTATCAACCTCGGGAGTGTTTTCAGTGAGTCCGTATATATCAATTTACATGGTATGAAACAACAAAATATAATGCAAAACAAAAGATAGCATTCACAACACGACAAGGAACAAAATGGCCCACAAAAATACAATAAAAATGCCTGATTAAGGTAAAACAAAAATCATATAGATGCAAAACAAAAAAAAAATGCGCTATCATCAGTTAGGTTACATTACATCATTTGGGTGGGCAAAGCCGAAAAATAGGTAATCTAGACAAGATAAAACAAATGGATTATGCAAATCTGAAATTACCTGATTAAAACGGAGTTTAGAAAATGATATGATCAATGCTTGACACAAATCTATTTAACTGGGTTTCTGAGATTTAGATCTGAGATCTGAGATTGATTGGGAGGCTGTTAGACTTACGACGCTACAAACAATGTGCTGTTTCTCTTGAAATTGGTGTTTGGCTTTGGTAGGGAAACTTTGGATTCGTTATTACTCAGTTGGTAACGTGATAATTTTGTTGTTAATTTAGCACAAATCTCCCTAGGAACAAGTTTACGTAGTAATTTGAAAACCAAAATGGCCAGATCTTTTTCTAACTTCACGTTCAGACAGTCTATACGTAATGTTTCACTCAGTCAATCAGTAGTTTTCGACTATACATACCATTTACTTGTAGGATTATTCTCAGTGCCCTGTTTAGAATGACCTGGAGTTTCTGAGTGGCGGTGGAATTTGAATTCATGCAAATTGTATTACAGTAATCAAAATGAGGTTGCATCATTTTGTACAATTTTGTACAATACAATCGCCGTATCCAGGTCAGTGAATGGCCGTGTGCGTCTTAACACGTGTAAACTACTTAAAGGGGATGGCTAGTAACTAATAAGTGGGAATCAGTGGGAATGCTGGGGGTGATTGTTCCAATTCTTGTGGGATTCATCTAAAGAGTACATTATATATCTATTGTTGTGTGAAAATTATTTGCTGCAGAACGGTCTCATATTTAAGTAATGTGCAGTTTAATGCCCCGTCACTGTACAGTCATGCTAGCCTGAAAACATTAAATACAGAATGATACGTTACGAAAACGGGATAATCTCCTTCGTGATCCCATCGGCATATAGCATAGAATAAGTATAAATATGCTTCTGAAAAGAACCCTATTATATAACTCTACCAAATTGCTCCCTTTCTCTCTTTTTTCTCTCATCTCTCTCTCTCTCCTTCTCTCTCTCTCTCTCTCTCTCTCTCCTTCTCTGTGTCTGTCTATTTTTCTTCCTATATATAAAGTATATTATAGGAATAGCGGCGTGCGGTAATGTATAAAATGCAGTGACCTTTCTTTAGATTGGTACCACCTCTGCCATCAAAATGTCTGCGTATACGAGCCGCTAGAACCGATGGAACTTTACACTTACATTGTTGCACAACGGCACAAGTATGCTATTTGTTTTATAACAAAGCGAGGTTTGATGAATAACAAATGAAAAGAAACGACAGTCTAACGTTAGCTCAAATACACGATTAATGACGAACAAACTTCAACGCGATATCACGAGAGTGGTATATCACATATTGCGCAACGTCTGCATTCCCGTACACTGCGATTAAAAAAAAAAATGAATGTCACGTGATGCGCTTTGACCAATATCATGCATGAAATCATATGGCTATCTTTATAAAACAGACAGTCTATTATCTATTTTTCAATTCGATTTGATTTCGTTTCGCGTTTACTTAAAAAAAAAACATCTAATAATAGTCCAAAGACTAACCATATTTGGTTTACATCATTATTTCACAACAAAATTATTCATCTTTACTGCATGGGGACACCGAGAAGGAAAAGACACCAAGCTAACAGAAAAAACCCGCATTCACACTCAAACACACACACACACACACACACACACACACACACACACACAAACACCCACACACACACGAACACACATTGATATGACTGTGTGCACACCATAACAACGAACAATATAAATTCATACCGTAATACTATAAACGGTACTCATTGGAGGACATCCCTGAAAAAAAAAAACACAACAACAACAACAACAACAACAACTGAATGTTGAGGAGAAAAAATAATATCTGTACACATTAACCTTAACAATTTCATGTTGGCACTCTCTCCCAAAAAGAAAGGGTTATCTGGCTTTGTGCCCCCTCTCCTTCATTATTTTACTTCCCTCGCTTTCATGAATAAATCTTCCACACTTTCCTGCTTATCGGTTGACGTGCAATCCAATAATATATTACGCCAATGCCAACAGAGTTTTCAAAATTGCAATTCCAGGCGAATTATTCAAGTACATGTAACTAAGATAATAACGTGTTAGATTTAAAAAAAAGGAAGAAAAAAGTAGGGTGTTTGCGACTGGGTGAGTGCGTCTATAAAGTTTACAAATGAAACGCCTTACAAATCCTGCCAAACGCATATCCATCTATGATGATGTAGTCAGATCCAATCCGTTTTGTTATAGTACATGCGTACAGCGGTATGTACTCTTCTCGGGGGACGCACATCTAGAAGTAAAAGGTATATAATCAATTACACTCCAGTGCGGCAGCGGACAATTAGAAGGTCGTAATTTTCCCCGTCAGCAGGTTGAGTAATATGTCAGATTGGAGTCAAACAATATCAACTTTCAGGAATACACTTGTATGTCTTCCTGCATTAACAACAGTCGCGGAAGTCAGTGCAATTATATTAACGAAGGAACCTCGTGGGGGGTTCAAGGTGGAGAAAAATTGAAAGTAATCAGATAAAAACATCCCGATGCTGTTTCAATCTAAAAAATTTGATTGAAGTGACGTGCCATGATTAATCTTATCACAGTCTCGTGGGACCAAACCCTCACCTTTTAAAGTACAATTTATTATGATTTGCCAACCATGAAATGTCCTTCAAAAATGCCTTATACAGAAGTTCTACCATACTATTCAGATTATAAGTTTTCCTTGACGCCATGTCAAAGTCTTTGACCTTCATTTATGGAATGGATAAGTATCAAGGATTGCTTGTCCTAATCATGCTAATAGTGTGTGTGTGTGTGTGTGTGTGTGTGTGTGTGTGTGTGTGTGTGTGTGTGTGTGTGTGTGTGTGTGTGTGTGTGTGTGTGTGTGTGTATTTAAAACGCATATTTCATATCTGTGTATATAGTGTAGTTTTCCTGCCCGCTCCTGTGCCGACAGGCTGGCTTTAGATACAAAATCGCCTACCTAATTCATTAGACTGATTACACTTGTTTATGACAGCAATATTAGCCTAGCTAGAGAGAGATTGTTGATTTAAACAATCGAATTCTCTAAGTCTGTAGCCTATTATGATATAAATTGGTTCGAAATATTAACAAACATACCTACAAAATGTTATCAACAATGCAGACTGAGCTGGACACTAACATATTCAACATAAAGATTATCGAATGTACAGTGAAAGATACTGTAAGAGTTACAATGTGTTATAATTCACAGACCCGTAACTATAGGGTTTAATAACTGTTGTGTGCTTCTCTCATTAACATTTTACTTATCATATCATTTGAAAATCTAACTTCTAAGCGCAGCGACCGAGTAGGGATGGGTAAGCGAGTAGTATTCCCTCTCCTACTCAAGGAGCTTTTGCATTTTGGGAATTGACATTCTAACCATCTGGTGAACACTTTGGTTGGAATATTTTGAAAATGTTCAATTTAAACAAAAAAGTAACACGCCGCGTTTTAGTTATACCTATTCACGGTGCGAAGAACAAAACAAAGACAAAGCATTTATTTTCATTATTGCTCCCCCCCCCACACACACACACACACACCGTATAGTTACGGACCTAGATTCATCATAACACATAACAAAATTTGATTGCATCTGTGTGATGGTGGAATGGAATTTATTAAAACAGTCATGCATTCATTTTACAGATATTCTTTCAGAACGGGAGAGCTTTTAAATTCAATTAGATTAAACCAGAGAAATCGTTTCAAGTAAGATAGAGAAGCACAGAAAAAAAAAACAATCTCTTGAAAGCTAGGCTTCAGTATAACATACAAAACAAAGCTTAAGTCGTGGTGATAAAATTAAATAATCTTTTTAATATTTTAATCAGTTATTTCTATGGCAACAGGTAGGTTTTCAACTGTTCAGGAGCTACACAATCCTATGAAACTCATAGCACCACGTTTACGCAGTATAGTAAATGCTACATGGCGCCCGCTATAGACAGATAGTGTCAAAACAAAGTCTCAAAGACTCAAAATCAACCATCCCAAGAGCACTTGCTACCAAGTTGATATTTCTCAACAAATTTTTATGTTTAAATATCCTTTTTTTTCTTATTTTCAGTGATTTACAACGGTCCACATATTTCTTCAACATATTATCAAGCTTGAAAACAAAGAAAACTATGAAGTTAGAGCAATCAACATTTTTTTTTTTCGTTCTACCTGGCGTAGTGAGGATTAAAAAGCATCTCTCATATTCATTCCATTTCGCATTTTTCGTCATTCGATAAATAAAATAACACGACACGCAAATGCTGGCTCTTTGATTAGACAGGAGGCCGAACGCATAAAAAAGATAGAAGACTAACCCAGAATAAACCATCTAAAGTCGATACTTCGACTAAAGGGTTCAAACGATATTGACCGAATCTCCTTACTTTAAACGCTGTTAAATACAACAGCTTCCTAGTTCATATTATATGGCTTTGAAGAGGATGAAATCGTCACAAACACTCGTGTCATTGAATGACAGCAAGCACCATGTTGAGAAACCGATCAGTTGATAAGTCTTTAAAAAAAATGGCCGTAATCCACGACAGTTTGACAATGAAACGATACAGCTCTTTGTCACTTGTGGTTCTGGAGAGCAAACAATCACAACGTTGACGACAGAATAAATTGTTACAGCGCCATCACTCGACATGTCGAACGGAACGGACACACTTGCGAGCAGTCAAGACAAAGTGCGGAGAGAAACCTCGGGGACATTTTGCAACACATCCAAATTGTCGGGCAATCATTTTTCCGGGGAAAAATACGTCAGATAGTTTACAGATATCATACAGACGTCTATCAGACATACTGAAAGAAAAAAAATCACAATATTTTGAACAGTAGAATGAATTTCCTCTGTAGAGTTGTAAAAAACATAAACCATATTTTTTCTTCAAATTACTTTTTTTTTTTACAATGTCGTTATTACAGACGTGAATCTCAGTTCATTGCGGGAAAAAAAAACAGGCATGCATAGAGACACAGGAGTACGCGGGCTTATTTCGGTTTGTTGTTTGTTGTAGTTTGTCGTTTCCTGAATACTATAGTAAACACTAATCACCAGAATTCGACAGTGCTCCCGTTGTCATGGCAGCGAGTGGTGTTCATCGAGAGAGAAAAGATTATTAATTTTTATCTTTTGTAAGATAAGTGACGGTTGTATCAGTGATCACTATGTAACTATCATACATAGAGCCCAATGCCGATGCACCCATCGGCAAATATGGCGTAATCGTCAGCTCGTGTCTTGAAAGAGACTATAGACAGCAATTGCGTATATATTGTACCACTAAATAAAAAGAAGAAGATTCAAGTAAATTTTGTGATAAGTACAACGTTGCAGTTTTGATTAGCGACTGGCTGTCGGATTCTTCAAAGTATTTAGTCTAATCTGAAGGGATTTGTTTGCTTTCTCATCAAACCAAGCCGGCAATATGATAAAGCAGCAGCATTGGAATAGTTTAGCGATGGCTAACTTGATTCAGAAAGGCATAAACATGGGCATGCAGTGTCAGCTTTAATTCATTTTCTTCCGTGTTGGTCTTTGGTCCAGATTTGAATATCATAATCATCAGAATGAGATTTCACGTTTTGTTCACAAAGCAGCATATAGCAGCTATTTCTCTTGTGTTAAGCATCATTGAGGCTCTTATTGCACGGGATCAATCAACATTTCCATCGAAGTCAGTCCCTCTATGTAAGCTTTCAAACCTTTTAAGGATTTCATAGCGGGAAATGAAATGACTTTCATGCATTTATAAAGTTTCCTTGAAAACTCAAGAAAGCACCCACTCCAGAGGATAAAAGCAATAATATGGAACCATACTTGACAAAGCTCCCTAATCATAAGTCTATTTTTTTTAATCGTTATAAAATTTCCCAAGGGGTAGAATTTAGAGCTTACATCCATAGCAGTGACTGGTAAGAAGACTAGTATAACTCTAAAGACAATCAGCAGAAAGCATTATACCCGTATATTTGAGATGCGGACATCGGCTTTTTACAAGGCACTTTGCCATTCTCATCACCCTTTTAGAATCGCTTTTGATTTTGGCCCTCTGGCTGTTAAAATTTGTGCGATCCCAAGACCTATTAAACTTGGAGGGGTTGAGGAGAAGTGGCTGTAATGGGCAGACCTTTTATCCGAGCTCCTTCTTTCTGTTTCTCTTAGCTGTGTATACGTGTATGAATGCATGTGTGACCTGCTCTGTGTTGAGAGTGCAGTAATTTTGTCAGGATTCTCTTTATTATTTTTTTTCTAGTACAAGATGTGCCCAATGACTTAATGGCATGTTCCCATGATTGATAAAGGGGTACCGACTGATTCGCTATCATTATCACTTTATACTCTAAATGACCCCTTCCATGTTCCCTTGAAGCCCCTCCCACTCCCTCTACCCCCCCCCCCCACGAAAAAAAAGGAAAATCTGATCGTATCGCAAAGAGTTTGTCAGACCTTCGTAGTCACAAGTCCTTTTCATTCATCCATTCATTCAGTCTTTAATTCATTCATTCATTCATTCGTTCATGTATTCATTCATTCATTTATTCATTCAGCCATTTATTAAGTCATTCATTCATTCATTCATTCATTCATTCATTCATTAATTCACCCATCCATTAATTCATCCATTCATTTATTTATTCGTTCATTCACCCATTCATTCATTCATTCATTCATTCATTTATTCATTCATTCATTCATTCATTCATTCAGCCATTCATTCATTCATCCATTCATTCATTCATTCAGCCATTCATTAAGTCATTCATTCACTCATTCATTCATCCATTCATCCATCCATTCATCCATTCATTCACTTTATTTATTCAAGGTATTAACATAAGTCAGGGCTGTTCTTCAATTAGTGCATGCAATGACGACACACACATAGTCCAATAAAATACAAACTGAAGCAACCACATAAAGATATACGAACTAGTTAATAAATACGTAAAATATGATAGAGATAAGATAGAAATATAAAGATTCTTGAAGCAAACAAAGGATAAGATTCTCTCAGGAGAACCTTTATCGTAAACGATTTTCATATCCTTCTCATACGTGGATGTCAAGCTTATTTGATTAACATAGCACTGCTCATCAAAATAAATTTTCTACAAAACACTCCGGACCTTGAATGGGATTCATCATAATTGTTGAAATGATTTGCACTATTCAGCGCCTTCCATGCTTATCATTTAGTGTTTTTTATTGAATGAAAACTTTGGGAAACACATGAAGCATTAGTCCAAACGTTTTGTGTTTTTGCTATTGTTTTCAATTAGGGTATTCACTTTGGCTTATAATCCTTTCCGCAGGTAACATTGTAAGCACTGTTTGAAGGTTTACCAAAGTCTGCTATACGAGTGATACAGGTGACTGGCCTAGTATGAATAATAGCGTGACACAATGAAAATTAATGACATATTGACTGGCATCTCTCTGTTTTTGTTCGTTTTTGTTGTTTATATTTCTCTGATAAGTTAAAGATAGAAAGATATGGAAAGATCAGTTTCACCACGGATATTCTAACAATGATCAGAGAAAACAACAGTTTCAAGTGTATTCATAAGCAATTGCCTGAACATCGATGAAGTCTATTGTTATCTACGTTATACCCTGTTGAACTTTGACAAATATCTGAGGAATATTGCACAGCTTCCCTACAGGATCTAACTTATTTTGCCGAAGATCGCTTTTTTTTTTTTGAAAGGAATGTGTGAGATATTTTCCCCTTTGGCCTGAGATATTCAACACATCCATCATGGACGGTGTGAAAGCTGCGCCACGACAGATTTCAAGATCTACCCCATTCAGCCCCCGAGGGCGCTATACACCTGTCGGAGGATTATGTTCGTAAAGGTCGCGGTGGCAATGTTAATTGCCAGTAGGCGAAAACAGGTCGCTCTGCATTGGCCAGTGGCGGTGACTCCACAGATGAAGGGATGGTGTTCATGTGCACAGTTCCCCAGCGTGCGTCTAGAACGGTCATTGGCAAACAGAATGATTTTCTCAAGAGAAATCATGAAAACATTTTGCGAATTCACTCGCTACAACCCCTCCCCCCCCCCTCCCCATCTTGCTACCTCTCCACATATAGCAGTACAGGACACTATCTATAACTTTGCGATTGACATGCACGATTGGGAAATAGTTTTAGAACTAAAATGTACCCTAGTATTTGGTTTGAGTTCAGGTTCTTATTCTCAGACTGCTCTCGGTGTGTGTATGTGTGTGTGTGTGTGTGTGTGTGTGTGTGTGTGTGTGTGTGTGTGTGTGTGTGTGTGTGTGTGTGTGTGTGTGTGTGTGTGTGTGTGTGTGTATGTGAACTGTTATTATGTTCGGTTAAAGACAGAAAGCGAGAAAAGAAGGAAGAAGAAAACACGCATTTCATTTTAATACCGTCTCTTAATATTCAAGTGAACTTTTTGTGTGTATGGCACTAAAGGAAGACTATATTCATAAATCTAATATCTCTTGTTTACAATAAGTTAAAGATGTGTGAATAACGGCGACAACGCACAATTTTCAAAGGTTAAAGAAGCAACAAAACTGCCGCTCAGTTTCGACAACTGGTCATTGCTGTGTCAAAGTGACGCCAGGACACGCTGAAGGGAGAGAAGGCGGGGGGGGGGGGGGGGGGGAGGGAAGGGGAGGAAGAAATTCGACCCGTTCTTATTAATCGGTTGGAAGCTCTAGAAAGACATTTATAACAGTTTTGCAAGGTGACCATTGATAGGAGAAGGGGATGGGGCTCGGGAAGAATGATATGAAATTAACACTGGAGATGAAAAACAAAATATATAAACACAAGGATGGATTTTACACCTTGGCAATGCATCACGAGCATTATCTGAAAACGCAATTAGAGAGTTTGTTTCATGCATTGGGGCCCAACTGAGTTGTTCACTACAAGCGACAAAATAGACCCACACAAATATTTGAATAGCTTCATCATTTCATATTCACTGAAGAAAAAAAATCATAGTTTGACGGATCATCGGAAGAATTTCATCGTGTAGGCATTACCCCCAAAATAAAACACCATTTCCCTGTAATTTTTTTAATTTGTAGCAGTTCATTATAGACCAAGGAAAAAGATGCATATCCTTAAGTACACACTTGCAAAACGCACAAATAGAAGTTCAGAGCAATTAGATTCAAAATGGTTTATTTTGCAAACTAAAAGTCGAAATATAAAAAGTCTTTACAAAATAATACACATGAATATGCCTCAAATTAAAAGTACAGGTATTTTTCATCAACACGAAAACTGAATCATAATATACAATTTTGTAGATAATATTTCAAATGATTATTTCTTTTCTTGTGTTAAAAGATTCTAAACAAGTAACAAAAACAAATATATAAAAGAACTAAGATTGTATAACCTGTGTCTACATTATCTACTAATAAGAATTGTTACCGACATCACAACAACAAAATACTACATGTAGATAATTGTAATTGGCCACTTAGAAGAGTAAATAAACTAAGAATAAAATAAACAATTTTTATTGCTAATTATTTTCCTCAAAGTATGTCTGAGACGGTATTGCATTGTTCCTTTTGTTCGTTTTGTGCAACAGATCTTGCCTATATTACGTATGACATTATCTTGATTATGTTTTCGTTAGGCATTTCTGCTTTGCTCAATCCAAAGAGCAATTACAGTGTATATAGAATATATTACATATTTCACGTGATTTTTGCATCATGAGCCAACATTGAAGTGTAAAGGAATCTTTTATCTGTGAATTACACTATATAAGACTAGCATGTGATTAGCAAGAGATTTTCACCTATGAAAGTGCTTTGACCCCAACATGATAGATAATGAATATATAACAACGCCGTAACAAGGTTCAGTCAGCCCTCAAAGAATACTTGAATTCTTTATTTCCCGTTAATGAATCAAAACAGCACCATGAGAGTTCCCAGCTCATATTCGGAATTTCTTCGTTCAAGTGGAATCATAGAACTTTAATACAGAAAATCTCTAAATCTCTTAAAGGGAGGGTATAGTTTTGGTTGAGACCTAATTTAACGTTTCTAACATTTTTTGGTGAGATAATGAGAAACGTCTTATGAAATATGAAAGAGCATGTAACTCTATAAGGAATTCAACGTTTATTTAATGAAAATTGGTTTTGAAATGGCTGAGTTATCCAAAAAAGAGCGATTCTAATAAAGTGTGGGACCCACATTTTATTACGATCACTTTGTTTTACTTTGTTTTTGGATGTTTCAGTCATTCCAAACCCGATTTTTATCAAAGAAACTTTGAATTCCTCTTAAAATGGTATGTTCTGTACTATATCATAAGTGTTTTCTTGGTATCTCGCAAAAAGTTAAAAGCCCAATTCTCATCTCCACCAATACTGTACCATCCCTTTAAATGTGTTGAACATCAGGTTACGATGCAGAAATTCTATCCGTTCACTATTAGATGAAGCAACCTAATGCGATACAATATACCACACCTCCTTCAGTGGCGGATCCAGGCGGGGCGCACCGGGAGTGCGTCCCCCCTTTTTTGTTAAAACAAAAGAAATAAAAAGAAAAAAATGGGGTGCCTCCCCCTTTTGTTTTGTAAAGGTGCCCGCCCCCCCCCCCCCCCCCCTTTACGGAATTCCTGGATCCGCCCCTGTCCTTTAAAATTGACTTCAACCAATCGAGCAGAAGAGCATCAATTTAATTTTCGCCATGGAAAGAAGGAAAGTTATGGAATACAAAAATGCCACATGCTTTCCCTCAACATTGACATGAATCATAATTACTTGGGCTATGCAAATACAAGAGGATTGCGGTCGTCAGGCCTAAATATTCCCCTGGCACATAAATCCAAAATTACTCTCTCCAATAAATTATTCCAAAGGAAAACTTCGATCCTCTGCAATTTATTCTTTGGCAAAAGATTTTTTTTTAAAGAAAGAAAAGTTGGGAGGGGATGGCATCATCTCAGTTGATATAAAAATTTCGTAACAAAAACAAAATCTTTGAAAATCCATGATTTCTACATACATCTAAAGACCTATTTTGATGAAATTTTAAAGGAGATCAAAAAGCTGTTGGACTCACATAAATTATCATAAGTGGAAAACTGTTTAAACTCACGTTCTCGGCTGGGATAATAGCTATGTCCATCGATTTATTTGCGAAGGTAGTGCAGTAAGTAACCCCCTCCCCCCCCCCTCCAAAAAAAAAAAGAAAAAAATTTATAACCTTTGAGTTCCTCGTCTATAAGATGTCTTCACGATGTCTCAAATCTACAAAAATAGTAGCACTCTCCTAGAGAATTAAAAGGGAGCTTAAAATATCTCGAACGAAGGTCCTGTTGGTAGGCAGTCTCTCCGCTAGAAACAAAAGAAAACAAACAGTCAGAAGCCCCAAAATAAGTTCATTTTAACACACAAATACTTGCACAGAGATGTTCACGAGTTATACAGTCAAAATGTATTCATTGGCATTTTTTTCCAGCTCATCTGGTTGGGACGATGTTCCCCAGCTCAAGGCGAAATGACCGAAGGACGAGGATGCCCGTCTTTTCATGTTTGATTTTGATTTTATGCAACCAGACACACTTCGCCCTTTTCCAAACTAGAAATGTTGTTGAAATTGGCAACTGGAAACGCTGTCAAAAGGGCACCAAGGGGTTATGCAAGCCAAAACAGATTAATGTCAAGAAACTCTGTAGGAATAATTCATGGAGAAATTTGCACGACCTGCCATCATATATATATATATATATATATATATATATATATATATATATATATATATATAATATCGTCATTTCTTTTATTTGCTTTGAGTATATTTTCAATGTCACAAGAAAACCCAGCAACGAGACTCTTTGCTCCTTTGCATGGCATATGCATCCAGCTGCAGCTATAAAGAGTTATATTCTCCTGCGCACAATGATAAACTCTGTGAAATGTGTCCTTCCATACAAACCCCCCTGTCTCCAGAATGTCATGCGCTGCCGTATCATCTTACCACGGAGCTTCATCAAGTTTAGCTCTTTGATCTTATACTGCCATGTGTTGCTAATTTAAACATTCAGAGTTCTCTAGTGCGGCCTTTAAAAACAGGTGATACTCGAAAGAGCTGTGCCATTTGAGTCTCTGTCTATCTATCTCTCTGACTGTCCGTCTCCCCCCCCCCCTCTCTCCCTCTCAGCTCCCAGCATAATCTTTTTTTTTTCTTTTTCTTTTTTGTTACAGCCTTTTGCAACAGTGAGCCGGAGGTTTTTCAGCTTTACAGCGGGAGATGATCAGACAAAATTGTGGTCTGTTTATTTTACAGAACACCGTCCTCTTTCTGTGAGCGCGCAATGATTGACGAAATCGCCTAGAAAAACACAATTATGGACTCATGATTATTCCGTGGGAGTTACCCCGCCTGATTGCTCAAGTTCATGCCATTTTAGGTTCAGTCAAAGTATGATAAGCGCGTGAAATAGTATCACAGGCATAGAAAATAGTTCAGTCAAAACATGAAGTGACGTCAGACAGGCAAATATTGGGCGCCGAAAGAAATGACGTCATGTATTTGCCCGCATTTTATTTCCTTTCAAGTTATGGGTAATTCTATTTGTTCTTTGTGTCATCGCGTATTAATAAAAAATGATAAGTAGCAGTCATTCAGTTCTTAGTCCGATTATTCAAACAATGAAAGAATGTAAATGAAGCACGCGACGTTGTTGGTCTTTGCTGTACAAATGCAATTTTGTGATGTACTGCAATTTCCTTAAATGCATAAATATATTATTCGTAATGAACGCTAATGATGATTTGGTTTTACTCTCCTAGAAGCAGTGTCCAAGATGAAGGTTATGTTCGTTATTCCGAACATTCATTATTCCGAAACACACAAATTCCCTATATCTATAGATGTTCGTAAATCCGAAAATGAAATAAGGTTCTTCATTCCGATGGTTTGTTGTTCCAAAACACACAAAATTCCCGACAACTAGATGTTCGTTAATCCGAAAATGAAATAGGATTCGTAAATCCTAATATTTCATTTTGTCGCGTTATTCTGAAGATTCGGTTTTTTTTTTTTTTTTCTGCAGGTTCGTTAATGCGAAAGTAGAATAAAGTTCGTTCTCCGGAAGGCTCGTTAATCCGAAAATTAAATACGGCTCGTTATTCCAAAATCTTTTATCCGAAAATTAAAAAAAAAAGTTCGTTTATCCTAAGGTTCATTACCCCGAAAGTGAAAAGAAGGTGGTACGTACTATAACGAACCATCGGAATTACGAACCTTTTTCATTTTTGGATTAACGCACCTTTTGAATAACGAACCTAACTGAATTATCGGATTAGTGATCTTTATTTCATTTTCGGATCAACGGACCTCCGGATTAATGAACAGTACGTAATCAAAGATGATTCCAATCGCACATGTTACCGTCAGTGTTTCTCCAAGTAGCTACTATAGTATGTAATTTCGCGCGCGACAGTGCGCCTCATGTTGGTTACCATAGTTACCCGTCTCTATTTTATTTGATTAGGATCACAAGAACTGCAGGTCAATAAAAATCTTTTCAATGTGCGGTTGTTTTTTTTTCATTTTTCATTGTGTTTCCAAACTATAATCATGCAGCCAACTGAATGATTCTAAACCTAATATAATGTGTTGAGTTCAAAACACGTTTGCTTAGAAAACCTAAATGCCATATACTGCTTGTGAACTAATATGGAGCATGAACACAAACCGAAAAGGTTGTGCCTCGCGTGTGCTGATATAGACCCCTCATCTCTCTTCCCTTCTCGCCTTTTTCTTGTCTTTCCCTGTTCTCATGTATTGTCTCCTTCCAAGATATTTTCCTTCTTTTCTTTACTCTGTTTTTTCTCTCTCTCTTTCTCTTTAACAAGAGAGCTTACTTATGTTTGTCTGCCCGTCTGTTTGTTTGTATGTATATGTGTGGATTTTTTTTTTATATATATCTAAGCAACTTGCTTCCTTGATGTTATTTTGTTTTTTGTTTTGTTTTTGTCCACGAGGAGACTGCAAAATACAAGCTTGGCTTTTCAGCACGTCTCCTCCATCTCCTGCAACTTTAATATTGTAAGTCAAGTTCATCTGCTTATGTGATGAGTAGTATTGTTAATTTCACATATTTTTCTCTGTTACTTGTACTTGTTAATTGCATTGATATTGTGTTATTTTGTGTATATAAATATGCTTTACATTGTTGGAAATGAAATAAATGAAATGAAATGAAAAGGAGCGAAACTGAAATTAATTATGCTGTTTTCTGTTCTGCACGTCTCTGTGATCCGCAAGTTTTTCTATTGTCCCATATGTAAACGCAATGCCCCATCCTACTTGACCGGACATGCGATCACCTTGTATTTAAATACGAAATGAGTGCACACACACACACACACACACACACACACACACACACACACACTTGCACACATAATGCCATAATGTTAAATGGGTTAGTCAAATACCGGTTACTGATTGGCTAAACACAGTCACGTGATGGAGGCACAATGGTTATGTTCGTTCATGGGCAGAACATTTTTGTAATGTTCTCTCATGGGATAACATTTTCACGTAACAAATGACAAACGATACTAAACGATTGAACGATCATATTTTTCACGCAATCGATAGGATAAATTTGCCTACTCCATACAATGTGAAAAAGCAGATGACCGATTAATGATGGTATTTGACTAACCCATATAATATAACAGATGATGACTTTTGTTGTCGGGAACATGTACCAAACGTTCCACCCTCAGGGTACGAAATGCTATTTCGGGAGGCTATAAGTCCCTCGACTTCGTCTCGGGACTTAAAACCTCCCTCAATAGCATTTCAAACCCTTCGGGTGGAACATTCGATATGTTCCCTCCCCCGCCAGTCATCATCTATATATTATGCCGAGATGAACTCTTATCATTTAATAACAATGCAATCATCTTCAGTACTTGAAATCATTAAATGCATACAAATCGGGAAAAGGCAGTATAGGCTCTATGTATACTATCATAATTGTGATATAATGGGCTCTATCTGATATATCTATAGACGTAATTGTACACATTTATTGCATGTAGTGATATTTATTTTTCAATCATTTTTTTTTTACCATTTTATCATGTCATGTGATGATGACGTTTTTTCATAATAATTGTCGTCAGTTTCTTAAAGTAATAACTTCATATAATCATATAATTGAAACTACTCAGTCCGTCCTTTATGAATAATCTCTGTGCACATGTGTGTCTAACCACAAACTATATTGTCTGAGTTGCTTGAAGCAAGACTAGGAAGAGTGTCATGTTCTGTACTTTTCAATTTGCCCGACTGATCATGCCACGATAGACGTGGGAGGAAACGAGATCCGTTTATTCATCGTTATAAAGTACCTGGGGCCTGAATTCTTTCTGTAAATAATCGATAATAATGACTGTCCGGATGTAAGGTATAGAGGCACTTGTACCTTTCTCATGTGCAACCTCTGTGTAATTTACTGCCCTAGATTTTTTTTTTCATTATTGATTTGAATTTGAACGGAGAACAAAAAGGACGACGTAACTTGTCACGCAGTGAAGAAGCCGGTCGAGCTTTAAGAATAAAATGTCAATGGATTACAAGTATCAATGAACTCATGGACACAACATGTTGAAGCACGTTCATCAGATTAGTTTTTTTTTATATATTTTTATGAGTTTTACATACGTAATTATTGTCTCTATCGCTATAAACACGATTTCTACCATCATTTTTTTTAATACATAGGTCATTATCAAGCCCTTAGCCATGACAGCTATTGTTACCAAAAATGTAATGAAATATTGATTAAGAGTTAAAATCCAATCCAGATGAAGCCTGACCATTTTTAAAGTTAAATTCCAAGAATATAAAAGGCACAAACTTTAAAGCGATATTCCTTCCGAAAGATTTCAGTCACAAAGAAAAGTGAGATAAAGAGGAAAATCAATGTATGGTTCATTTATTACCCTGGGAAAGGGACGTCCATATGTTTGTTTCTCTGATGGGTATTGCAATGGTATATGTATATGTATATATATGTATATGTATATGTATGTATATATATGCTTTATGTATATATATATATATATTTATTATATATATATATATATATATATATATATATATATATATATATATATATCTTGCAGTCTAACTATAAGTTATACTCGTTCAATAAGACTGACATCAAATCTAAGGTTCTTATTAGTCGGAATTCATAAAATTTGTTTTTGAATCTAGTCCATGACGGAATACATGTATGCAAAGAAATAAAACGCAGTTAACACGCTAAACCGCAAGTTAAGCATATTTCGCTTTTGTTTTTAGTCTACAGACCTAGTCTAAGCCGTAAGGTTTGAGTCGAATTATATTTCTGAATTCAAGCTGTTCTTCAATTTTTTTTATTTTTATAAGACAATAGAGTTAAAACAAACAAAGAAAAGAATATAAGGTAGCCGGTTTCACAAAAAGAAAAATAACGAGATTTGCAATAAGATTATGATTCTGACATAATCATCCCCCTCTATACTTCCATTATTCCGTGATATAGTTTCCTTTCATCATTTTTTAAACAACGTGACTGAAATCTAGATTGCGTGGGAAATACGTAATAGCGTTAAACGCCTGAGAGCATTTCCACCATTGTGAAATAAGTCAAGATTTACTGATCTATTTCATAAGATTTCTTACCTTCCTGTTTATGCATAACAAGGTCAACGTCAACATTAGGGACGGACATTACTCCTGGCAAGCCATGGGCGGACAGTACCCCAAACAGGGAATCGAGCGATGGCAATGGAAGGATTTCGAGTTTTAATATCAATCTTTAATTTTTGATGATTCTAATTTCTCTCCTATATTTCACAACACACTAGAACACAAAAACACCGGCTTTCGGGTGAATGATATGACATTCGACATGATCTGCGTGATTATGAAATGGGAATACAGAGAGTAGGCCTACTGGGCTCTTGTTTATGACTGACTTCTCCCTCATGATAAGATTACGCTTGTGAGAGAGGGAAGAGAAGCAACAGCGGTACTGTTTGCGGCAATGTTAATATTACCTGGTTTGCTGTTGCACTCGAGGATTTATAGCAATGCTACATAACAAATCCCAACTCTCAGCAAATTCCATATACTATGGGCTCTACTTCAATCTAGCTTCGGGCCTCAAGTGGAATGGCACATGGATACTAAAAATCTATGTCAGGTTTAAAACGTTTGTGGCAAACTTCTTCAAGAGACCAGTCAGAGTCAAAGTTAAAATGAGTGAGACTACGAGCGCAAGATTAAAAATCCAATTTTATATTTGCAAGTAACTATAGTTTAAGTTTGTGTGACAGATGACAGACGAAATAATTCCCGGACCCGTAAATTATTAATTTGTCAAGAATTTTATCGGAGTGATTAATGACACAGTGTATCACAATGGCACCGTGGTATACAAGATAAATTTCGTTAAATCTATTAAATGCAAGCAAATAATGTCTTTCACGCCCTTCTTTCAAAACTTATTTGAGAAATAAAATCTAATTTGTTATGTGTGTACAGTTTTAGGACCGTATAGTGTTATTTCTTTTTGGTTAATCAGGTTGCATGTTCTCTTCACTGCAAGCTTACAACATGTTTTAATATGAGCTATACTCTTTGAAGCTTATGGACTCAATGAGAAATAGGACTAGGACTTTTCTACTATAATCTGGAAAATTCGTGCCTTACACACATCAAACTAGATTCACTTAAATAATCTCTTTTCCAAACCTAATAAGCCTTTTACATGGAATACGGAGTGTGCCATAACATGTGCAGTCATGTTGGAATGCTGTAGTCAACTGAATCATACATCGAAGGCACTTAGTGTGCAAAAGAGAAAAATAAGCCTGTAAGCCAAACCAAGAGAAGAAAAAAAAAGTAATAAAAAGGTATATAAATGTGGAATTAATTGTAATCCGATTATGCTCGGGTTTTGATATGTGAATGACGTTAGCTTTCTAGGCTTACTGGTATAACATTGTGTATTATTCTTTGTGCTCCCTGACATGATTAAATAGCGTGAAATTTCACACAGATAATTAGACCGGTCGAATCAAATAAAGTCTATAATACATAAAAAAAAAAAATGACACCTGAAGTTTCTTATGCCGAATGATAGAAGCAGGTCCTTCGGCAACCCCTTCGACGTCATCAGCACCAACAAAGAACAATAGGGAGAGATTGTCTGACAGTGATGACGTATGCATTGCCACAACGGGGAATTCCCACGAGCCAAAAAAAAAAAAAAATGATGGCAGAGGTATGACTGCTGCTCAGCAAGGATCTCTGGGTCCCCGTGCACAGATCTCCGCATCGTGCTTCATAAATAGACTATCGACTTCTCCTCAAACATTAATGAGGCGTCCGAACAAAAACAAAAATGGAACCAAACAAAACAGAGGAATTATTAACACCGTCCGATAATGATGACTTGGAAAAAAAAAAAAGGTAAATCGCCAGGCATTTCCTCCATACATCTTAAAGTTGTGCACATCGTATCTCTTTCTAGGGCAATTCTTTCTCATTTTCAAGCAGAGATTTATAGATGAGGTGAATAAAAGATCAGCAGACAAAATAGCGTAAAGCTTATGAAATCGGACATTATATTATGATGACAACATTTGTGGGAGTTTGATATTTCACACGTTTTAATTCAATTGTTTTTTATATCGTTGCAACCACATAAATCAGATAACTTGAAGTAATGATATTATTTATACTTCACATATGATAGTTCAATGGTTAATGCCGAGAAAAAAAATATAAGATATTCAGTTCACTTCAATATCCCATCACATTACACACGCACACACAATTACACACAAAAATACTGTACATATATTGCAGTATATCTATATATCTATCTATATATATATATATATATATATACATATATATATATATATATATATATATATATATATATATATATATATATATATATATATATATATGCATATATATATATATATATATATATATATATATGTGTGCAGCGTTACTTTAATGTAGTAATAATGAGCATGTAGTGTCTCCCTAAGGTGGCATCCAAAGCAAAGACATGTAGATATAATGAGGATTTTAACCCATGTGTTGGTTCCAGTATACAAAAGATGAAAGGAGGAGCTTGTAAACGCATCATTAAGGTTTGACATCTTTCAATGGTTTCACCCAATTTTTATCGAGTACTTTAGGGGATTGTGCCTTCAGTTGCGCTGCCTTAAAACCTTTGGAATAAATTACCCGAGAAAATGAGAAAGGCTCCGTAACTTGCTGTCTTCAAATCTTTGTTGAAGACTTACATTTTTTCAGAAGCTTTTGCTTAATTAGCTACTTATTTTTTTGTGTTTAATCAGCAACAATGTTAGGAGCTCTGTTACATCATAGCGCAGTAGAGTAGATTTATATAGTAGCTGCTCTATATAAATTTGACTTATTATCATTATTATTATTACTATTATCATTATTATTATTATTATTATTATTATTATTATTATTACTATTATTATTGTTATTATTAATGTCAGGGCTACAAGAACCCTGAAGTAGACGCGTGACGCCCAACCATTAAACGTTATTGAACGCTAATAACGCATTACAATCTCTTCTTTTCATCTTTTTTTTAACATAATGTATATTGTATATATATATATATATATATATATAGTAGCTAAATCCATAATTTTTCAATGGATTTAACGCCTTTTGGAAGCAAGCTCTTCATATATGCACACAACGGAAATGTTATCATGAATGGACGCTGTTCACACACAAATCGATCAGACTATATATTCCGAGGTGTGACTGAAAACCCACATTGCCCTTTACTCTTTGCCGCCAAACGAAATTGTCAGCAGAGTTAAAGACCCCCTAGAGAAATTCGGTCCATCTGATGCTCTACTACTCCGGGTAGCACGTAAAAGCCCACCGATTCAGAAGGTATCGCACGTCATAACTGTGTGTGATTTTATTGGCCTGCTGGATTATTGATATATGACGATAAATACATATCATGTTATATTGCCATGAGGGAGTTGTCATGTTGTTCCACCGTTCAATCGTTAGCACCACGTGTTCGTTATTCATTTAGTGCGCCCTCCAGTCGTCCATTTGATCTCTTCACTTTCGAAGTCAACCCCTCCCCTCTCTATACACAGATTCCCTGTTGAATTCTGTAAGATGTATTCGAGGTGATGATACTTTTCATGAGTCTCATTTTGGGGTTGTACATGTACTCACTCCACGCTCATAAGGGAGAACTTATGTGGGAGGCAGACGTTAACTTTTGAATGATTTAGTCGCTGAATGTGCGAGCATGTCTGAAACGTGCGATATAGGTACATTCGCCTCATTCACAAAAAAAAAAAAAAAAAAATGTGAGTTTAATGCAGAGACTCGATCCACCCATATCAGAGCATTAATCATTCCATTGCCAATGAGTCAAAATATCGTACACAAAATGTCACACACAAACCTACGGACTGGAGATGTATGTGGCATGCTGAGTGTTAATCAGCGTGTAGTCTCATCATTGCTTGATGATTCATCAATGAGCTCTCAAGGGGTTAGTTTTCTTTTTTCCTTTTCTTTTCTTTTTCTTTTCTTCTCTACAATTCCCTTTGTTTTCTTGCCGCCTGGTTTCGTTCTCCATAATTTTCGCTTCTCTTTGGTTTTTTTTTTTTTTCTTCTCAAAACCACAGCGAGTATCATTAAAAGGACATATTGGTCGTGACGGCTCCTGGTTTCATTTTCGATATGTAGACCTCCACATCCCTATAACATTTAATCACATTCCACCCACAACCCCTACCCCCCCCCCCCCCCAAAAAAAAAAAAAATGAGTGAGTGGATGATTCAATTTTCCATTAATCGTAATAAGAAAAAAATTAATTCTTCTACTTTGAAAGCTTAAAATGAAATGTTGTTCGTAGCTGTAAAAGTTCAACATTATGATCAGTGAGATACATTAGGATTCGATCCTAGGGCGTATACTTGCCGCATAGAATATGAAATATTTCCATGCAGAATATTCCCCAGTGAATATAGAAAGCCTGAAAATTTTAAGATTTTATGTAGAATTACAATCTTATGGTGAGCTGCTGTGAGGCGATGACATCATGAACTTCCTCTTTGCATATTCATATTGACTGTTCAAAAACTGTTGTGTGAAAATGAGTCAACTTCATAATGTCATAACTTCCTTAAATTTTATCCAACTTTGATGAAATTTTGGCTGCTGTGCTTGTACAAATTTTACTTTTTGTCTCTTTACTGATGCAGAATTCCCCTTTAAGTTCAATGTAATTGCGATGACTGTAAGACAACTAAGTATACTGTTGCACTGTTATACAACACCAAGTACCAGTACAAGCACGGGGGTAAGAAAACCCTCAACCAAACCACGAAGAGATGAAGTTACTCACGATGTATTTCCCCTACCCCCCCCCCCCCTTCCGCCCCTTTCCTGAGGTATAAAGAAGAAAAAATACGCCACTTTCAGAGTGTTGATTTGCACTGAACATACGCGATAAGATCATCGAACGCAGACAAACCACGACGAAATTCATAGCCACCCAACAAATTGGGCTTCGTAATTTCATTGACAGTTTAAGGGCTTTGTTTTCGTTGTAAACTCTCATCATGTTCCTTCTGTCTCCCTTTATGACTACTGTCATTTTTTTCTTTTCCATTTCCAACATTCTTCACCTTCTTCTCCTTCAAAGAGTAAATCAGTTTCCCTGTTCATTTTTAAACAATCTGTTCTCATCTTTTCTCTTCATTTCACTTCTCTTCTTCTTTTTCTTCTTCTTCTTCTTCTTCTTCCTCCTCCTCCTCTTCTTCTTCTTTTCATGAACCTGTTATCTGCCTGGTTTACTTTGTTAGCAGGTCTGTTAAAAAATGTCTGGGTTCGAATTCCATAGAGACTAGATGAACAGCAATAATACTAGTTACTAGTGTAGGACCATTAAAAGGCGTTTTCACATCAGCCCGATGTTTCGAAATAGCGCGCTATTTTCTGACTTGGGAAATTAACCCGATCACGAAATAGCGTGCTATTTGATAATGTGAATACAAATTAGCGCGCTAATTGATCGAGAAAATTTCTCGAGTCCAACTCGGGAAATTTCCGAAATAGCAGGATAATTAATGCGAACTAGCGCGCTATTTGATAATGTTCGGGCTGATGTGAACAGGAAATGAAATAGTGCGCTAATTTGCGATCGCGAAAAATATCTCGAGCTTGGATTTTTATCGGGTTGATGTGAAAACGCCTAATTTGTCGTCGTTTACTTTGCTGTATTCCTGGTTTGTCTACTCTCCTTTTGCTGTCTGTCTAGACCTTGTATTAATTTGCATTAGTTTGCTTTTCTGCACTGCCTTGCACTAGAGTCTGACATTAATTCAGTTAAGTTAATGATATTCAGTTGTCACCTCCATGACCATCGCTTCAGATACCTTTACTCTTCTTCAGTTTTGTCGCCTTCATTCTTTCTCTATTCAGGTGTGTTCATTCACTCCATCCCACACACCTGATTCTTTAGTTGAGCCCAGACAGCTCCTATTCTTACGTAATCAGCCCCTCCTACTTCCGTCATCTCACGCTCCTCTTTACTTATTGGTTGATTTGTTGCATTAAACCCTTCCACTTTATTGAAGTCCTCCATTCCATTCAGTTCTATTGGCTGTAGTAGACAATTTGAACATATGTAAATATTGGTTATGTAAATCATGTTCATAAAATAAATAGAGCACTACCAGACTTGATCGACTTCAGTTCTTCTCATTTACGTCTTCTCAGTTCTCTCTTGATTAAGTTATCACAACTCTTACAAATAGATTTCTGTTACAGAAGAGAGAACATTTCTTGATAATTTTACAACATTTATTTTGACACGGTACACTAGTAATAACACATGACATAAAATGCAGGTTCCATTTGTGTGAGAACACACGCATCTGAGAGATCCCACTTCGCTGACCCCCGCAAAGAGCTGAGCGTATAATCTCGGCCTTGTTGTAGATTCGCCTCAACCGTGAAATGCCAACATCAGAAAAACGGTTGAATTTACCCCGACCCCTTGTGGTTCGAGCGCCTCGGGAGGTTAGCAATTATTGTCAGTGAACAGTATCAACTCTGCACATCATGCTAACCAAATCAACCTCCCTCCCCCATCTGGTTTCTCTCTCTCCTTTTCTTTCCATCATCGACATTAACATCACACTCAACACTTTCATTCCATTCCATTTCCATATTCGTTTCATTTTATTTCATTTCCAATAAAAGCATAAAGTACAATATGGCATTTGCATAAATACAATCAAAATTAATGCAGCCCACTTTTTTTTTTACAGTAAAACAAAACGTAACCTATAGCTTGTAGAATGCAGTCCCCTCATATTTTATTAAAATAACCTGAAATTCTGATTCTTAAAACTGCAATGCACGTCGCCGATATCGTTCTTGTGAAAGTTACAATATAGGTGGGTACTATGGATTATCTACTAGGCCCTACCTTTTTATGCTCTCTCTCTCTCTCTCTCTCTCTCTCTCTCTCTCTCTCTCTCTCTCTCTCTCTGTCTGTCTGTCTGTCTGTCTGTCTGTCTGTCTCTGTCTTTCTGTCCGTCTGGCTTTCTCCATGCGTCCTCTTTTCCTTCTCCCTATTGTTGTTGAATAGTGTCCTCCCGCATTCGGTGAGTAGTATATAGTTGTCGGGGATCCCAGGTCACTCCTCTGCGCTCGCCTGACATCGCCCGGAGGAAATCGCAGCGATTTGATTACGATCGGGAAAAAGTCGGACGGGCTACGGGTTGCTGAAATCGGGCCGGGGCCGTTGTCGGTATGTAGAGTATGAATCGTGGAAATTTCATCTCAAAGTCTGACGATGCCTCGGTCACTTGCAGAAAGAAGACGAGTGCAATCGACAGGCAAGGGGGAGGAATGTCACGTTGATTCTTCGTTTACGAAATTTGTGCAAAATATCGAATAACGATGTACTCAACATCTAGCGTGTGTAGATGAATCTGGCTTCCAGAGCACTGTAACTTATGGCGGCCATAACAGGGGCCCGGGGGAGGGGTGGGGGTGGGGGTGGCTTCCAAAGAAGAACAAAAGCACTTTCAATGGGTTATGCAATGAGCCAGGTGCGTTGCTATGTCAGTGCATAAATTATCATTTCTTCGGCATACTTGAAGCTCCCAGTTAGAAATTACCATAAAAAACAACACCCAAACCGAATTGGTCTATAGGCAGGTCATCAGAAGCATGATTTTTTTTTTTTCGACACGTGTCTCTGTATTACTGTTAGAAAGAATCGGGTCATTGCACCATAGCATGTTTCTCTATTTGTCGAGGTGAACATTAAGGAATTTGTAAGAAACTTGTCGAGTAGCAAATCTGGAGGATTATTTGCAAACGTAGAGCAATGCTGAGTGATCTATGAAAGAGCCGGTATGCATACGTACGCGTTTAAATTTGATGAATTGTTGTAATAGTTAATTTTTCCCATATTCAAATCATTCCTTTCAATGTTTTTCTTTACTCCTGTTGAGGATACAATATATCATAATATATTATTCATAATGCATAATAAAATTTTGGTAAATGATTTAACGTCATTTTCTATGTAAATGATATTTCATTGTATGTCTAAGCTAAAAATCATATCTTTTTCTTTTCTATTTTGTTACTCTTCACGCATTTTTATTGAAAATCAAATAAGAAAAATAAATTGAATTGAGTTGAACTGAATTGAAAAAGGGTTGCATGTTTACAAGGAGAACAGTGCTACTAATATGTACCAGAGATCATCATTATCATACAATAGGTCTCTGTGAAGAAAAACACGATGGATCGTTACCGTAACTCGCTGCGTTACGTAGTTATATACGCTCTGAAGGAACGCACTATATAGCAAACTTGTAAGGACAGCACTTAACACGGGTGACCCAGCGCCTTCGGTTTGCCCAAGGGCAGTCAGTCGTGGAACACACGTGCTTTCTGTCGGGAAAAACAGGCCCTTCTATTGGATAATCATTGATTTCGCTAGTATACCCCTTCTTCAGCATGATCTTGGTACAGAAAAACAGGTGTTTTTCATAATTTGCGAGTAAAGAGAACATTTGTTCATATTTAACACGTGATCGCAAGGTGACGAGCAAATAATGCTGCCAGTGTTGACAAGAGCCTGGATTTCTTGCGAAAATTATTCCCGTATTATATTCATTTTTCTGGTATGCTTGACTTTGATGACGGTCCTCAGCGGTACATGTAACGAAACTGGGCGGGAAAGAATTTGAACAAAAGAATTAATGATGTTGGACAGCTACTTGGGCCAGAAAAAAAAAAGGCTTTCCAAATTTCAACTCTTAAAAAAGAAGACAGACGCGGTTGAAATTCTTAATATCATCATTTGCAAGGCGATGGCATTTACCGGCAGTCAAAAAAGGGATGGTACAGTTTAGGTTGAGATGGGGTTGAGGTTTCCAACATTTTTTTACTTTGAATTTTGTTCTAGTAGTGAGAAACCTCTTATGAAATTTGAAATAGTTTATAATTCTGACAGGAATTCAAAGTTTATTTTCTAAATTGTTTTTGAACTATCCGAGTCGCATTCCGAGAGATATTGAAAACAAAGCGACCATAATAAAAGATGGAGCTCACCTTTCATTAGGATCGTTTTGTCTTACTTTGTCTTGTTTTTGGATATCTCAGACTCTGCAAAAGAAAAAAAACGATTTTCAGCAAATAAACTTTGCAGTCCTTTAGAATTGTATACTTTTTAACATTTCATGAAATGGCTTTTAAGTATCTCACAAAAAGTTAAAAGCTGAATTCTCACCTCAACCAATACTATACCATCCCTTTAAATCAACGATTTCATATTTTTCTTTTTATGTACGTGTGTGTGTGTGTGTGTGTGTGTGTGCGTGTGTGTGTGTGTGTGTGTGTGTGTGGTTTGAAACATTAGGTACTATTTCTTCTCAAAACATTTCCATTTTATCTTCACTTCATTTTTTCCGCATTAACCGCATTAACCAGGCGTAGCACGCAGCATGTTTTCAATAGGTCGCGCATTCTCTACTCATATTTTAAGCATTCCTAGGTATGTGACGTCATGTGGTGCATGGGCAAAATCAATTATGAAATTTCCACATATCATTAAAATGTTATCAAGTAAACCACATATTCTATCTATGCATCCAACTTTCTGTCTATACGTACAGTATGTACAATGTGTATATCGTATATTATAATAAAAAGAATAGCAAGGCTTTGCTATTTACCAAGTTCGTTTGTCAAAAAAAAGAAGAAGAACGAAAATGAAGATATAAGAAGATAAGACAATGAAATCATTTGAGGAAAAATTAAAGTAATAGTAAACAAAAAAAAATTCTGAAAATTGGCAGGTATGATAAAAAGATTCAAATACCATATACTGTGACTTTAATTTCACAAACATATTCACAAACCAATTCAGTATTGAATTGCGGCATAAATATGATTATCCTTGACACTATATTTTATTCATCCGTCATGAATGTATTGTACTTGATATTTATTTCAATTGATTTGTATCATGTAAATGTTATTATAGTCTGTATATTGAACCATAATTTATGTGTCACTTTACATTGTCATGGATGGATGTTGTAAACACAACACTGTATAATTTGTGTGGAAACTCAATAAATGAATGAAATGAATGAATGAATATATTACTGAAATTTTGATATAGTTATTATATCACTTTTACTAGTGGCCTTTAAATTTGGTCGTGAGAAAAAAAAAAGTGACTGAACGTGGCCATAAAATAGAGTGAGTTTGGCCGTTAAGACTAGCGGGGATTTGGCAACAATTGTGGCGACAGGTAGCTGAAAAGCGTGCAGTAATCAAGCTGCTTGTTTGTTTGGTTTTTTTTTTTAGTCTTCTGGATGAGGAAAACACTTTAACATAATTTACACATTCACATTCTTTTTTTCTATGGCCCAAATGTGCCACAAGAATGGGCCACAAAAACATATCACTCGGTCACCCGGCATCAATTTCTGATTGCTTCGGGCCACCGAGCCACGTCTAAACTTAAGACTTGCATAATTATAAAGATATTAGAATTACTCATCATTCGATCATCTATCTGCAATATCAAGGGGACATGTCATGCGTCAATTATTTCAGAAAATAAAACGTCGAAACAGAGTCAAACAAATCGAGAAAACTTGTTTTGTAAAGATTGACTCTCACATGTCTCATATCATCCGGTCCAGACTGTCACAATGATACGAAAAAAATTAACCACTTCTGTGCCAGGGACATAGATTAGTGTGTACAACATTAATGTGTTTTCTATGTCAGGCAGCACTCAAACCATACAGGGAGTTAATCAAAATTTCACGTGTAGTCGCGTCCGAATTGTCGTCAGAGGAATTTTTCCCCGCATATGTTGTGCTTTGACATCGACGTATTATATGGGGGTTTTTTCCTTCATCGGTGCAAATTTTCTTTCATCAGAACCTACAAAAAGATATTATGTATTTTGTAACATGATGAGTGTATTCCAATTGAGCCCCGAGGATGTATTTCAATCGACGGTAATTGCGCTTCAAAAACATTTGTCACGAATGTGTAGAACAGCAAAGGAAAAAAAGGTCCAAGACAATTTGCGGGAGAATTTGATATTTCCTTTTAATACTAACATTCGAGTTGGTATCTGATGCACCGACTAGAAAATAATTAAAGCTCAAAGTGAACGTCCAATAAGTGTATGGAATAGCAGATCGCTTTTTTTTTTCTTCAGTTGTTTTGTATCAACGACAGACCAATAGAGTCTCATAAATACTAAACTTAGTCCGGTGACAAGGGCATTGTGGCATAGTGGATATCAAAGACTTCTGACTTTCAATCGGGGGATCGGCGAGTTCGAATCCCTTTCAGTGTTTTTGTTTAATACCTCATTGGACAAAATGTTTTTACCCACCCTGTCCCTTTCGACTTGGGTGTAATGCATACCTGACAACGCGCGGTCAATAATAATGGGAGAGCCCTCTGATAGAAGATTGTCATTACTGAAGAGGCTGCCCCGGATAAAGACGACCGTAATCATTATCACATTATAATCCATCTGGGGCTGTTCTTCTCTCCGTTTTCAAAAGGTGATCAATTTTCGTGTCTTCTTTGTTTTTGATTCTGAAAACACGTAAATGGGATGAAAAATTACATCCCTGCATGCTGCTACTGTCCATTCTGCCTCCCTGTAGTCATGGTAGTGGATGAATGAGTAAATCGGTGACATTATTGCCTACGCCAGGAAACGTTTGTGGAGGCAATGGATTGAAGAAGAGGGGGCTGGGGTTGTGTTGTTTTGTTTTGTCTGTTCATCTAACATTCGTTAGCCCCTCGCCTGTACACTAGTTGCTTCTGGTAGAGGTGAGAAAAAATAATGCTTGCGAATTATGTAACGGTGGTAAGTGTAAATACGATGGGTTACTGCTTTTATTCTGAGGGTTCGTTATTCCGAAGGTTCTTCATCGGACGGGATTAACGGACTAGTTACAGACTAACAATCTTCGAAAAAACGGGTCTTATTTGATTTTTGGATGGACGAACCTTCAGCCTAACCAATCATTGGAAAACGCTACAAAATAATGTTCGGATAAATGAACTCTATCCTATTTCGGATTAATGAACATCTTGGTATACGGAGTTTGTGTGTTTCGAAGTAGTGAACCTTCGAATAACGAACCTTATTTCATTTTCAGAATAACGAAATCTCAGAATCACCCACTACGATAATCCCGACTACCGATATCAATATAACGAACACCGAAACGGTGTGATGACGGATGCTATGAAGGGGGGGGGGGGGGGAGGTGATGATGACATTAAGATGAAGTGATTAGAATAGAATCAAGTGATTAAATAAAAAGTGACTGGTGGTTGTGTTGGGAAATGGTAACAATATTGATCCTGATGCAAAGAAAAATGCTTACGCTGTTGAAATGTCAGAGGTGATCGCAATGATCATTATCCTACCGCTGATGATGACAGTGACGATGATAATGATGGGAATGTTGACGATGATTACCGTCATGGCGAGTAAAAAGATGTCAAAGCATATACCACTCCGCTCTCGTCTCGATAATGATGGAAACTATGATGGCGATGAACACCATTAACAACAATAACAAATGAGAACGATCCTGACTTGATCCTTTACATGGGATACGCTTTTTTTCTTTTAGTTTTTTTTTCCTGCAGCTTGTTCATAGTGGATTGCCTAATCGTCTGCAACAATAGCGGCCCTACGCTATACACCCGTCATATAAACATTAAAAGTGAAAGAAATGAAGCCCAAAAGAAACTAGTTTAAGAGGTTTGGTGTTGTCTCTTCTAATAACGCGTTGTACTGTTGATAGTGAGTTGTTCAGCAAGTGCAGTTATTAATCGTCGTTCATTGAGTTATTTCTTGTTCTTATCTTATGCATACTGGTATGTCAATCTGCTGATTCATTTCTTGCTGGCTAGACTAATGACTGATTCTTATACCAGGTGACAACAGAATGAAATTAAAAAAGAAATCATGAAGTCTTTTTTTTTCGCTCTTTCTCTTCATCTGGCAATTGTTGGAAATTTCTCACCAAATTCGTGCGGATTTACTGAATTTAACACACCCAAACACACAAAAAGAAGAGTAAAGATAGATAGATAGACAGACAGATAGATAGATAGATAGATAGATAGATAGATAGATAGATAGATAGATAGATTATAGATAGATAGATAAATAGGGGGCGCCTCGCCATACATCCTCACATCGTGTTATCACAGAATAGAACGCAAGGCATCAGGAAGCAACGTGGTGCAGAGCTGGGTGTTATGCGCAATCTATTATCCACGGCGTTATCCACGTGTTTATGAAATCACGAGTGTCACAGAATTCGCTTGTTTCCATAATACTGCCCATTACCTCGTGTGCAAATACGATTTTCGATCGCAGCAGGTGGAACTACAAAGGTTTGCAACTCCTGTCGGCTTACAGTTTGAACGCATTCCCAAGACAATTCACAAGTGTCACACTCAGAACTTTGATTAGATGATAATAACTTTACCAATTACAGGTATAGTCTTTACAAAACAACATTTTCTCATTCATCTTTGAATGCTTCCTTTCAGTCGATAAGAGAAAAATACCTCTTGGAGCTTTCTATAAAACGAGTCTTGAAAGTGCCGAAAAAGAGGCTTGCCAGCAGGTGTAGCTACAAGACGCAATAATGCTCCGGTGCGAAGATATTGATCGCGATAGCAAGTTTTCTGCGTCATTATTTAAATGTGTATATGTGTGTGAATGTGTCTTTGTATGCGCGTGTGTGTACGTGTGCGGGCGTTCGTGTGTGTGGGTGTGTGTTTGTGTTTTATTAGCTGGTTTGACGCTTGCACCTGTAACTGTGAGTGTGTTCAAACATTCGCACAAGTAACAAAGGTCGAACAGTGTTGACTAGAAGAAGAAAAAACAACAACAACCGCATAATCAAATCATATACTCATTCACCATCAGCATATTATTATTCATGCTGATCGTACCTGCTGATTAATACACATCAGGCATACAATTAATTTGAGTTGCTTAATCCATTTGGTTCTACATCATCGCATGCACATGAAACAAACTATTATGGTTCGCAGGGAATACACTTTAGTTTCTACAGTATTTGTAATATCACACGATATTATAGTAATGCGAGGTAAGCCGAAGAGAGGCATCAAGAAAACGAAAGGATTACATGTTCACCAAAGTTTGAAGTACATGCAGCAGGAGGTACATGACTGTATCTGAATAGTTTAGGGTTTTTCTGTCTTTAAAGGATCATAGTGACTTCTCACTGTACCAGCAGTGCACCTCATAATGATATAAGGCATTCATCAATGAGATGAATTTGCGTAATGCACATAGCTACAAAAGTGCTAAAAGAAAAAGACATGACAACTCATTGGTAAGAGCTTTGTCACCACTATAATCGCTAAGGGTTTGATTCAATGAGTATGTGCAGGGGGTGTTCCATAAAGCTGTTCTCAAAGTTACGAACGACTTAAGAACGGCTGGTGATCAGTTCTTGTGCTGAATTATTGAAATTCTGATAAGTATAGCACATCAGAACTGATCACCAGTCGTTCTTAAGTTGTTCGTAACTTTAAGAACAGCTTTATGAAACACAACCCCCCCCCCCGAAAACTTGTTTGCGTTATGTGTGCATGGGTTTGTGTATGTTTGAAAGTGTATGTGCGCGTCGGCGCGTGCGTGTTATGGCGTGCGTGTGTTTGTGGATGCCTGTGTTAAGTAAATAATCCCCAAGGTTGAATTATCAAATTTCTTAACAAAAGGCTTTTCAAAAACAAAGTTCACATTTCTCAACCTAGGAATATTGAACTGTACCCTGCGTAGCCGATCAAGTTTAATTGATGCTTATGAGATTACATTATAAATCAGTAAAATGAGTATATCACCAATCATTACGACATGCACGATAATGAGAGTGCACGATACTGTTTAAATTGAATGTCTATGTTAATGTGAGCTTTCGCGAGTGCGAGCACGTTGTTTTCTGGGATTTATTGTGCAATCACGATTCCTTGGCATGAAATTGCGATATTCATGCCCAGGAATGAGATATCGCGTTTAAGTGGGTGAAGCTGATTGTTCTCTGTCTGCGAGATGTAATTCCTAATTCACAAGGGGAAATAGTGCGCAGATCATTCATACTTAAAAACGATGAAATGGTAATGCCATCAAAAGTCGACATTTCGGGTGGTTAAAAGGATGGTCATCAACCACAAGGACATACTCATCTATTGAATTAATGCAATTCTGTTTCGTGAATTGCGTTCTTCTTTCAAAGAATATTTTTTGCGCAATGTGCATGCAGCGGTAAAAGGAATCTCGGGCACAAGGAAAGAAAAAAAAAACCAAGCCGAACAAAGGCAGAAAAAAAAAAAGCTCCAGCGACTTCGGGATAACGTCCCATCAAAACGAAGAGGTAATTTCACGGTCAGTCATAAATCTTACGCTGATGCTACTGCACGGAAGGCTGTCATGGAAATCGTGAACTATCACGAGTCAAACATTGATTATCAGATGGTAAGCAAATTCGAGAGAAGAAAACGAGAGCATTGACAAAAAAAAAATGAGATTGAATCCCAGGGGTTGAAAATTCAATACAGACCCTGTCTAGTCATATTTTCTGTCATACTGCTTATTGCATTGTTATTGTATTTTGATGTTCATAATCGAGAAACTCTGTCGTTCAAAATGAACCATGTATTTATTATACACATACAGTGCTCATATACTCACATGCCTAGACTGAACAAAAGTGCACGGGGAAAAATGCACATAGTCAGATTTTATCCCAGTATGAAATCGGTGCACAGTATGTTAACGTTGAGAGTTCATAACAGTGATACAAATTGTTCCTAGATTTACGTAATAATAATGCAAATGGCAATCTGCTGTATGTTAGTTCACTTTAGTCTGTTGAATATAGTCAAATGAACAACCGTCTCTGTAGACTTAGACTAAAACAGGTCACTTATTTGATATCAGAGTTTCACGTGCTTTCACAAAGCAATAATAGTGATGTTGATTATATGGTCTCCCTTATCCAAGGTAGTCTCTTCAGTATTGCCACTACTCTACCACTGCCCTGCCGTTATTACTACCCTAGCGTTGCCAGAAACCCATCCATGCGCCCGGGTCGAGCGAGACGTAGTGGGTAAAAGTGCTTCTTCAAGGACGTAGGTCATTGACGGGATTCGAACCCGGGACCTCCGATCGAAAGTCAATGGTCTTAATGCCACAGTGATGATGTCGTCACAGTACAAGTCTTCCACTCACCTGCATACACATTGCCCTTGAAGTTCCTTTTTGATATCCTTCGCATCAGGTAATTGTAGAGGTGTATTAACTTAGCAATAATTATTTTTATGAAGGATATACAACCATAGTTTCTAGCTTATCTACCAAAAGCGTAATTTGATTTAGTCTTTATAAATATAATGGTAAATGAGTATTGTACATACACCATGTACAAGTATGGTTTCGTCACCAACTCTGCGTTAAAATACATGCAACTTTCCAATTCCGTGAACATGATGAAAATGTAGATTTTGTATAGGAGTATTTTGAAGTTTCTATGATTCTGTTTGTATGATTCTTACCCTTTCTTTAAAGCCATTCTGACGGTTACGTATCAGTGACCTGTAAATAGTACTTTTATTTTGGCTGCTAATACTTTATTTACCTGCTTTTAATACAAGAAAAGTCACAAGTAGGCACAGCAGCAAACTCCATGTACTCGATGATTATAGAGTTTAGTCAGTTACAATTCGTGTTAACATTTAGAGAAGCCACAATCATTTCGTTAAACCAGTGATGATCGATTTTCATTAATTCGCTTTTGTCAATAATGTTATTTTTGCTTGATATGTCACGTTGTGTGTTGTTCCGGTTGGATAAGTTCTACATAATTACATTTTTTTCCCTCTCTCAATGATCAAGCTAGAAAATCTGTTGTTGTTGTTGTTGGTTTTTTTTTTCTCCTGTCATGCCTTTGATGACAGCTGTCACCATAGACGGAGTCTCGTCTCCGGATGGATTTCTCGGCTAGAATGACTTGAGCACCGGGAATACATTGTCATTTCTGTCAGGATGTTCTAGTTTTTTGAAGCTACATCGATTCGTACGCGCACAAATATAGACAACATAGATTACAAAACCATACATTACGATAAAATACTACAACAACATGCAGTGAGGCAAAGTGCGTTCAAAAAGCAGTCAGTGTTTGAACCAAATAGTCTGTTAATAACTTCTCCCTACACCCCCAGCCACCATCCCCCCCCCCCCCCCCTCAACTCCAGTAATTGAGATGACACGAACGAGAAGAGCTGTTGGATGCGATACGCTGCTATGGGAGGAGCCTGTTCTTTCGGCTGTAACCATGGAGATGCCGATGCGCGGAGATACATGCGCGCATGTGATTATCTGTGGGAGTCACAAACTCCGCCAGTACGCGTCCGGTCCCATCGCTTCTCAATCTAGAACCACGTTGACATTGGCAGCCAATCACGAGCGGACCATGTTGGGTCCCTAGCAACGCAAAACCGCAATGGTTTACTCGCTCTTAAAACTCGAATTGGCAGACGCCTGAATTGGACAGGGATGATGTTAGTGGGTTGATTGGTATAAACTAGACTAGCTGAATCTTCTGCTGTCACTCGAACGCTGGTGACACGTCTCGGGAACATTACGTTGAGAAGTACAAGCGAGTGAACTTAGCCAGTTACGTCGTCGAAAGGAGGAGACTGGTCAAATTCTGATTGGACGATTCGATGCCTCGGAGGGGCGACACACGGTAACAGTCGACTATCACTTTCGCGTCAACCAATCGAGGGAAAAACGAGGGAAAGTGGCAAGCGGTAGATTAAAGTAAGTCATAATAATATAATATCTGTTGATGCCTATATTGTGTTGGTGGTTGGTGAAATTCTGTCGTATATTCATGCATTAATTCTATGTAAAATGTGCTCTTTAATTCACTGCCACGTTACTAGCTTTTTCAAAGCTTTGACATGACAGCTTGAGATTTTACTCTGTATTCGATTTTTTTTTTTTTTTTTTGCCGGATAAACAAACTGGTGGACGTTTCTGTATTGCAACCAGACATAATACCATTAAAAAAGTTGTGAGATCTACAAGTCTTCCGATGGGAACCTAAGAGATGATGGCGTTGTTGCTTTATAAAAGTGTGAGTATATGATTTCGAAATTAATAAGTGTGAAACATTAAACTCTTACAACATTATTTTCCGAAATGTGATTACTGCGAATTGAATTTCACGTGATCGAATTGATTGTCCAGAATCGCCATGAATCTTGTGCTCTTTCTGTTTCTTCGATTTCACACTGTTATATATAAGCCAACTTGCGCATGGGATGTAATTTCGACCAAATTTGAAGGGAAAATGGATGAAAAGTTTTAAGCATTTTGCGTTCCTGGGGATGCCTACAAATATTGTCGAATGCATATGCGATTCCAAAACAGTTATTGCTCATCAGGCATGTCAGGACTCCCATGCGCAGGATGGAAAATGATTATTTCATACCATCATATGTTACACATTATTGATTATATGAATATAATAATTACATGATATTTTATTTGATATGTACTTGTATGTTTCGGTGCACAGTTTGTCCTTGTCTAGACATTCAAATATCCAATGTCTATGTGACAAAGGCATGTGGTCTACCAGACACTCTAATTTTGACGGCGAATATCAGAGACATTGCCGACATCCGGTACAGCATTCAATCAATTTCATTTTTGCTAAAAGCTATATTTCTCAGCCCTCATTTCATTTGCTAACGAAAATCACTTGTAGCGTTTCAGCTGAAGCTTTGTGCTGACACAGTTGCAAGGGTATGAAAATGGAACACTTTCATTCAATATATTATTTATGTTTTTTTTTCTTCGGAAGCTTTTAGCATTATTTAGATATGGCAAATGGCATTGTAATGTCGCCACCCGTGCAGGTGGTGGTTTTAAAGCCTGGGAGACTTTCCCAGTTCTGCGCTGCAGAGACCGCCCGTCGTGGTCTGTAAATAAAGGTTTGGGCATTTTAGATAAAGTGATTGGTACGCAATACACTAGAGAAACTGTTGCATATCGACGCGGATTGCTAGCGCTGTGGACAGAGTTTGAGAACTGTTGCTCGACAAAAGTGCGAAAGTACCTATCAGAGTTGGTAACCAAAGTAAAGTTTTTCCGTTGCACCGAAATCATGCTGACACGGAGTCTTGATCGTCGTTTTACGATAAACTCATGTTACTTAACTCCACATCGCAATGAAATGACGACCGGTTGTCAACGGTGCATATTCAAAGCCCGTTCACTGTCCATTCGCTGTTCATTCAATCTCCGCTGTCATCTCGGTTTCGATCGTAATAAGATCTGTTTAAGCAGACTCAAAGGAACTAGGCTGAATTAATCGGGTCGCGATACAGTTGTTCTTGATAATTTCTATAGGCCTACTTGCCGTTCTTTGATATCGGTAGCCAAGAAATTCAGCTCTTACACAAGCTAACCAAAGCCTCGTTCTGTTTAGTGCTTAAATCATGTCAATCGATAAGGGTATTCTCCATTATATCGTGGTAAGAGCCAAACATAATAATGTTTATAAACAGTACGCTGTGAGTAATTCAATTGTTACCATGGAGATTGAAGATATTTATAATTTACAATTTATGCAAGCTCGCGATGTTTCTTTTTTCTTGTCGTTTTGCGTCTGACATGTCTGACGAGGTAACTAAGAAAACAACAGAGAGTGTATGTGTTCATTCAAGTAGAATGATTCAAGTGTGTACTCCTTGACAGGAGATATTATGTTTCGTATATTCATTTTGTTTGTTCAAGCATTCAAGCAACGAATGAAATCGAAATGAAACAAAAAAAATTGGAGGTAAAAGTGCGTGTGAGAGAGATTGTGTGTGTATGTGAGTGTGAGTGTGTGTGTGTGTGTGAGAGAGAGAGAGAGAGAGGGATAAAGAGAAGAAGAAAAAAGTTCAGAGGGAGAGGCAGAGAGAAAGAGATTAATGGATGGAGGAGACCAGATTCCTTCTAACATTTATGTTGGGATCTCGAACTCTGGGAGTTGAAAACGAAATTTCATAAAATCCATGGCGACGTGGAATATTCCAACATGTCACCAAATTAGTTACTTTCAAAGATTTGTGTGTATGTGTCAGCAAAAGTGTGTGTTTGTGTGTGTGTGTGTGTGTGTGTGCGACTACACGCGACTTATTTCCCCATTTTCGCCTTCCAAATCCCCATCGCCTATGTACGCCATTGTGTGCGAGTAGGAGTGTTATTTGACTGGGATTATGCATGATAGCAGCTACTTAACTGTTCAACAATACGTCTTTTTGGGGTGGCGGCAATTCCCCAAGCCACCACAGAATCCACTTCGGCAAAATAGTCTTTTGCTTTTGTTTTATGCTTTCTTGACACATTTTCATTTTGACATCTATGTGTACTTTAGCTCGGAAAGACGATCATTATCGTAAGCTTTAATCTTTCTTGGCAGTGTCTCCCGGCGTTCCTCTATATATGGTTTAAGTTTAACAGAAGAGTTTTTAGCTCTTTCACTTTTGTTCATTCCTTTTTATCAATGAAATAAGAAGCCACCTCTGGGGTATTTTTTTTTTTTTTGTAAATGAAATAAACATGTCACAGATGCAAACACGGTCCATTGATACTTTATGAACTTGGTTACTTTTCATCGACTCGGCGGACATCACCCACTTCATCCGGACATGTCAAGATTAATATAAACAAAGAGGTATCACATCACCTTGGTACAAAATTGCAGATATATACCAGAAGGAACATAATGGTTTCGTGGTAAACGTAATAAATACACAGGCATATTTGTATATCGATGAATGTTAGGAGTAGATATAACGACGGGGTCAAATGACCTTTGCTTACGTATTTGCACTCACGTGCTGTCGAATAGTCAAAATTAAACACACACACATACACACACACACCCACCCACACACACACGCACAAACACACACACACACACACACACAAACGAAAACAAAACAAAAACATACGGTCTTTTAAATAAGTCGTCATACGGTAGCCCTTTCCCTGGCCCTGCGTAGGAGGGGTTGTGCATATGGAGCAGACTGTCCTGTAATTTACGAGATATCGTCAGCGCGGGGGGGGGGGGGGGGGGGGGGGAGGCTTAATGCTGTACTATGCGGGCGCCCCCCCCCCCCTCACAAAAAACCCAACAACAAACAAACAAACAAACAAACAAACACACACACAGGGCAAAGCAACAAAAATAAAATATACAAATTCAAAACAAAAATTAAAGCCTAAACTCAAGCAAAAAAATAGGGAACAGAAATGAACAAAACAAAGCTTACAAAAAATAAAAAGCGAATCAAAACAACTAACAACTAGTTTTCAGAATCTCTTAAGGATGTTTAAAGGGCGATTATGGTTTAAAGATTGCAGAAACCTCGAACGGCGTGAAAAGGTCGTGTATGATTGACATACATGTTGATGAAACCTGCAGTCATTTTTTAATGCGTGCATGAGATAACTAGGTTCACATCTACTGCAGATGAGATATTTTAGTTTTAGTGAAAATAGGCCTTTTTTTTCGAATTTGACAACTTTGTTTGTCATTTGGGGACAAAAATCCTCACACCACACCACACCACACCACATCACATCAATAATGCCTTGATATACGTTTGTAATTGATTAGACATTTAGTCCTTTTGAAGTCAAAAGTCATACTTGTATGTATAACACTTCCAGCAGTTCAAGAACTTTGCTATAAATGAACCGTTTACTAGAGAGTTGTCACTTCAAATATCATTTGCCCTCTTTCTCTTGTTTTTTTCTTTCTATCTATGAATATAACCAGTGAACATATACATGTATATGTATATGATAGAGATGGAAAGAGACAGTCAAACAGACATTATATATATATAGAGAGAGAGAGAGAGAAAGAGAGGGAGGGGGGAGAAAGATGGAAGAATTAGTAAATGACCTCTATTACAAACTTATTTCCGGTACTTATAATTAGTGATAATTCGCCTCAATTTCATTGATGACGACAAAGCGATGTTGAAATTTCACACGAGGATACGATCGAGTTGTTCTCGGATGACTAATTCCACTTAAGGCAGACTTATACGGTTCGCCCTTATTCAATTACATCAAGTATCTCGTACCGGGTAGAGGATAACGAAGATATTCAGCAACTATCACTTCTCATAATCGTCATGACTAGAGCAGAATTAGTTTTGCCATTTTTATTTTTGTTTTTCATTGTTCTTTAGTCAGTGAGTCTGATGACGAGAAGAGGAGAAGAGAATGTCCTTAATTGTTTGTTCATGCTACATCCAATAACAATCCCATGCATCGATGGAAGAGAGGAGAAATGTGGATGAAGGACTCGATGTATCGCCCCCCCCCCCAAAAAAAAAAATAGAATAACTTGAACTTTCACTTATGAGCTCAAACAGTCAGTGCGATTTCACGCATCCTTCGCACGGTCCATTACACAACAAGAGGCGATAGCAGTAAAAAAATGGTTGTTTCTTATGTTCATGTCGCATGCAAAAATATTCACCGGGGCCGTCAGGCGGCGTGGCTTGAGGGGCACTCCTGTTTTGTGGAGCGGGACAAATGTAACGAGACATTTTTTCTTTTTTTTTTCTTTTTTTTTGTGGGGGGGGGGGGGTTATTGTTTCACTCTGGCCAACATCACATTGGCACGATATAACGGATGCATTTTGGCCGATCGCGTTTTAGAGGGGTGATATGAAATTTAACACCCTAAAAACCATTCATATCACAACCTGTCACCTTCATTCGACACGAATGAATTGATAGATGCATTCAGAACAGACATGCATACATACATATACATACATACATAAAAAAAAACATATGCAAACAGAAGCCATACAGACGTAAATGAATAAATGCTACAAGCACGTCGCATTCAACTACGATACTCATGATACTGTTAATCTTTTTTTTCCGGCATGGTCAATAGAATGACCTTGAAGTATCGTATCACCATGGAGCCGATAATACTCGTGTTGGTTTTTTTTTTCTCATCATTCATGTTAGTTTTTTTATAATATGTACGCAGATAATGAAGAATTCTAACCATTTTCTTGTCCTTGCGCAATTGGCGAAATAATTGAAATGTAATGATAATAGTGATAATGAGCATGTCAGTCAGCCTGTCATTTCCTTAGCTGAAACAAAGTAATAGCTGACAGTACAGCAATGTGTGTTACGAAACTTGTCAACTTTGTCGCTTTGGTTACCTGTCGCTCCACTTATGCCACTGAAAATTTACAATCGTGCCATGCCGTAGCTTTTAACATCTCGGTGGAAGAGAGTCATATCAAACTGAAAAAAAAAAAAATCGGTAATTCGTTTATTCGTATATTATAATCAAAAAGTGCATGGATATGGCCACTGCAAAGGAAATTGCAGTCACTTTCTACTCACCGACCATCAGTATTTATCCAATGTGAGACAACCCTATGAGAAGACATTTGTTTATTTGAAGCGTAGGATGATATATAATGACCAAAGCTGGATATTCGTTTAATATGTATGCTTGTATATATATGCATGTATGTGTGGGTATGTATGTATATGTGTACTTTTCCTTTATTTATTTGTTTACTTCTTTACAGTTTATTCATGTATTTATTAATTTATGTTCTCTTATCTAATTTACATCGATTTTTACATGTGTAAGTGTATGTGTATGCCTATATGTGTGTGAATGTGTGTGTGTGTGGTGTGCAGTTGGTCATTTTTTCTTGCATATTCAGATGTCAAAAGGCGCGTTAACAACAAAAAATCCCGCCTGAGTTTGGCCCGACCTGCCAATATTAACGCACAAAAGCTGGATATACCCAGTATGGAAATTGTTCTCAGTAGGGCCTACGTACGTCAGGCCTTGTCACTAGAGCATGGAACCTGTGTATTGAATAGGTCGTTATCACGTGCGCAGGAACTCCCATGCATTCACATCATTATAACGCCTGTGTATTGACATCATTAACCACTTATGATCATAATGCGTTGTAAATGTGTATAGTGTCACACATTTGGATGATTCTGTTTGAGAATGCTATGGTCTTCACACAAAACTCAAATGATACTGAATAAAAAATACTTCGTACCTTTAACAGGATTGGCACCCTTAACGAATACAATAGGCAGAGGGTATGAATTGCCTTTAAGGAGCATTACTAATAATGAAATTCAAATGATGAGATATAGAAATCGGGGTTAGATACCTCACAACACGACGGCTGTCAACATTTTGAAGACTGTGGCCCCATCAACCTTCGCTTGTATTTCATTTGGCGATGACATTTGGGGTATAGGGCGAACGTGTATCTACTTTATGCTTGACATTTTGGCCTTGTCTCTTTGTACAGGCTTCTGGCTGGATGAAAACGTTGTTTGTAATACTAGGTGGCTGGCGGAAAGGGCCACTGGGGACCTTTAATGTGATCAGATTAACTCGTCCAGTCCGAGGGGAAATTTGGTGCAAATAGGACGATCGTTTTCATTATCCGTTTGGCACACTATAAATTTCAATGTAGGGCTTATAGTGGAGAAAGATTTGACGTTACTGGTTAAGTTAGTTAAGTCTGCTGAAAATCCAAAATTGAGAATTAAGAGGGAAATAAGAACTTTAATCTTCTGAAAGGCGTTTTCCGTTTTCAGAACAGATGATGAATTCTAGAATCAGGAGGATTTGAAAACTTCGCAACAAACACATAATTTGTACAATTGTAAAGATGACTCTAAGGCCTCTAAAGGACTCTACTAAAGCGTTACTTTTATGTAATTTTACGTGGAGCTACTTAAATTTGGTTTGGGGATTTCAAGAGTTTGAAGTACTTCTCATTTTCGGATCCTCCGAAAAATGGTTCGAGACAGCTCTTCGAAGTGTTCAAACAATTACTTTAGTTTTAGAGTTTCAATTTCGACATTCAAGCATAATCGAGCACTGTAAAAGACTGTCAGAGAATCATAGACAGTGATAGAGGGGTAGCTTATTCCTAATAGTGTAATCGAGCAACCAACTCATTCGAGAGGCTTATACTTTCGGGGAGTGGAGATCTAGAGCTACCCCTGATTTTACGGTCTCCAACAGAAATATGTTAATTTGTACTTTGGGCGTTTATTTGCATATGATTGATAAATTGTATTAGATACAATAAATGATCTTGACGTAGCACAATAGTATATAATCATATACTACTCTGCTTAATCAAGAACATGAATTGTATGTCGGGATGTATTTGTTTTGATATTGTCAAAACATGGTGAATAGTACTCCTGCATAGCACGGCCCCTAACGATACCTTGGTATACTAACAGTGACTAAGTGTATTGTAGAACAGCTTTCCAACAGTTTCCAACATTTGTTTTTTCCCATTACCAAAGATAGTTTGCGTTCATTATCGGACACCAACGTTACGGTTATGTTATAACTGCAAATGTTGAAACGACGAGATTTTGTTAAACTGCATCCTGCTTTGCATTCTTTTGGGTAATTATCGGTGAATAAAGCAAAATAAACAAGAGAGAAAAGAATAATAACCGTTAGGTCTGTAATCAGGAGACAATAGGAGCTCAATTTTTGCTCCTCTCTTCTACATCCGGAGAAAGTTCAAAATTTATTACGACAAAGTAGGAACACTTTACAAATTGATGCACCACATCGTGGGAACATAACAGGCCATTCTCGATTCTAAATTACCACAGTCTCCACTCGAAGCCTATGGGGGGGGGGGGGTAGGGGAGTCCTTCTGACATAATGAAATACACCACAATAACGAAAATTGACTCTTTATACTCATTTGGATAAGTGATGCCGGTCAATGAGAGCAAAATGGCGTAGCTCCTAAACCAGGCATCCGTGACACCATCGATCATTGTCCTGGTTCATTTACGTGATTAACTTGAAAACTGATTAACGTATAGGCACACCATGTGACTCATGTCCCTATCAATGTTAACAACGCTGCTTTAGTTCTGGTGGGGTAATTCGCACTGCCCCGTCCATGTGTAACTGTCGATTATGTTATCGACGCGCTATTGTCTTTGTGTCACCAGCAATACCCGTAATGCAGAAAGCTCATGACACCATTGCATGACGAGTATTGAATAGCAAAAACAAAATCCATACAACGAAGTTATAACCAGCAAGATAACTTGTATTATGGCTCTATTAAGTCTTTAGGTTGTACTGTAGTAAAATGGATAATAGATCTGTATTATGCAGGTGAAGTGCTGGGATTCGAATTCTTCCAGACGCGTATAGGCTCTTGTATATACACGCACATTTTGTCCCTTTCAAACTATTTGTCGAAATTAGTACCCTGCAGTTTAAGGGGTAATAACTGCGATGTCTTTTTAGAATAAAGAGTGCTTTCGTTGTCTGTGTTACCCTGATGATTGTTATAAACATCATTTCCATTGATGTTGATATTGATATATTGGTCATCATTATTGATCGCACTAATGTTTGAGCATCCCAATTAAAATCAGCGAGCAAATCAAAACGAACTATTCGCTACACAAGTAACTTGACACAGTGGAAGTGCAAATGAAACGACTCAACTCCACACAATATGGATAAAAGGACTTATCTATATTAGAAAAAAAGACAGCAGTCCTATATCTATACTGATGACGATAAAACTTTTGGCGCTTGTGCTGCACGTGTGGGAATACCACTCAGCGTGGGAGGTACAATTTTGAAATGATGGGTATTAATATTTCATGAATCCTACTCCTAGAGATTTGTTTGACAATTCAATCATATTCCTGCGGTGTGATTTAGTCAATATAACATCTGCTCTCCTTTTCCCTCTATTCAACAATCTTCGGTATTTCACCTGTGGGTTACTTCTCGAAGTATGTGAAAGAAATTAGTGCACAGTGTATGAATCATTCCCTAAGGCTGAACCACTAGGCGTTTGTGTTAATAGATCGAAGAGAACGCCTTCCCCTAAGCGCATTTTGATTGGTCAAAATCATCTATAGAGGCTGTAACGATAATTGTTACAAATTAGGACATAGTTAAACCCTAAATAGGTCAATCATCTATCCCAGATAGTTCGTTTTCCGTATATTCCATTTCTTAATGACAGAAAATCCCAATTCTTTCGTCACCATTTTAATGTGAAACATTTCTATCTATGTGACTCATACATCAGAAGCATCATTCACACGTCTTCTTACTACGTTGATCATTTCTCCCCCGAGGCAAAGCATTTCGCAAATGCACATACCAGTGGCAGTTACTAACTTTATGAGCTTTACGAACATGCAGTGTGTTCCGACTCGAACAAGAGTTCTAGATACAAACGTTAAAATTCTATGAACAACCTGTTTCTGACAATAATCTCGAAATGTCTTGCCCGATTAGCAACGTCTGATGAATACGTTCATGACAAGATGTTGTTTCCGATAACACGATTGTATTATACCCCCATTCCACAGAGATTTTCTCTCATCGGTCACTCACCGGAAGCAGAGTTTATCGCTTCCGGGAACCAACGGAAGTGTATCGGATCGCAGTCCAATGAATGGTCGACTATCAAGTTAGTGTCAGACATGTCGGGCGGTGATCCGATGAGGCAAGATCGTCCGATGAGGATCACGCGCTACATGTCTGACGCTAGGCTGATAGTCGACCAACCAACCCGGATTCATCAGTCTGCGGTCCGATATTCTTCGGTGGGTGGCCGGAAGCAACAAACTTTGCTTCCGTTGAGTGACCGATGAGAAAAAAAAAAAAAAAAAAACACCTTCTTGGTGGAATGGGGTATAAGTAAGCGCAGTCCACTCCTGTTGTCGTGAAATGGCGCAAAGCTGTGCTGGAGCATCGCTTTACAACAAAAAGATCATCATCGCTCCATTTTGCTCGTCAAAGATTCTGACGCAAATTGACATGGAACGCTTCTCTGCAATTGCTTTGTCATTGATAATTGCACCAATCGATAGAGGACATCCGTTCGAAAGGATAATCTCTCTCTCTCCTTCTCTTTCTCCTGTTGGATTTGTGGCGAAAAGAGTTTGTTATACGATTGGATAGAGAGCAATGCCCTTTTGGAGAGCGGGGACAAGCAAAAATAAGCAAGCAAACGCAATTTTATATCATCTAGACAGACATAGATTATTGATTTTTTAAAAGGGGAAAAAGTAAAACGGCAGAACTGTAAGCGTATAAACCTCATACAATAATAGAGCAGGATCTCGTCAAGCACAAAGAAAACAAAAACAGAAACAAAAACTGACAATTTAATAACGTACTTGCCAATCATTATATAGTTGAAATTTCTTTCTTTCGTAGCCCTAGAAATCGTTTTCGTAGAAGCTCCATAACTCATTTCTAATAATTATTTTGTTCTAAGGCACCTTTGGTATTTCCCTGTGCTATTTCGGGGGTATAAGTCTTAGCGTAGTTTTTTCATTTCAGCAACACAGGATTCAATACAGCTTCCACAGCCTCATGTTCCACTAGAATCACAAAAACTAACCCGCGCACGCGCTATCACTTATAAGTGCATTATATTCAAGCGTTATCCTCCGGTGAAAGCTTGTTTTTAGTTACTCTCTAGTATTGAAGCAAAAGGAGTTGACACATTTCTTTTATCAAATTCTTATGCACTCTCATCTCGTAAGTGTCCGGTTACAATAAAAGATCCAGAATAGTTGACTAAGGCCTTTTATGTGAATATCAGTGCAGAGTATCAAAAAGCTCGATTCTATACTCACTATAAACATAGAATTATTATTCAATCTCTTTCGTACGCATGCGTGTGATTACCTTCGAACAAACTCTTGCATTTCTTGAAGGCAATCATAACCAGTATCAAGTGGAATTGTGTGATTGCATTATCCCATTTCACTTCATGCACTGTTCAGATGTCCCTATATGGTTTACATTAAATTTTATTCCTGCTAGAAATTTTGTCCTCGACAATAATTTAGTGATGCAAAATTTCGTTGTCATTGGGTGTTTTTAGGTTGTATTCATAATAATATTTATAAAAAGTAAAACTTGATTCCATTTTAATCTCAACCTTTGTTATTATATTCCGTTTAATATTCACATTTCATATGAAGTTAATAATGAAGGCAATACGAGCCTCAGGGCCTACTACGGCAATATCCCCAACCATCCGACTCTTTCTTATTCCAACGCTTTTAGGTTTCGAGAATGTGGTGGTTGAGATATTGTCTGCTCAATATGTGTCAACTAATACTTCGGCTTCTGAATTTACAAAAGTTGTTAAAAAACAAACAAACAAACAAACAAACATTAAATCTAGTCCATGGATCAACACAAGCGCGTCGGAAGCATACCTTGCACATGCGCGTGTCAGCGACCATTCAGTAGCTGATGTCTGTCGGCGCACATGATGCGTCAAGCAATTTAGAAAGCAATTGTAATTTGCATGTAAGCCATCATGGACCATTAACCAAATTACTTTGTGAATTCTGTCCAATTATTACGATGAGGGTAGCATTTCTGTAATGTGCTAGTCTTAGACTATTATTATCACTTGTGTATGTACCGTGTTATGTTTATTTTCCTTCAATTAAACCGAACATTGACAAACAAACAAATTGGTAAAAGTGTGTAAAAAAGGTTGGATGATAAAACAGTTTGATACTTGCATTTAGCGTCTCGTCAAGACGGTCAAGTGTGAGTTTGAAGTATTTCAGTACTCAACAAGTCAGAAAGAACAAAATATGAAAAAATGGATTAAAAAGATTAGCTGTATGTATAATGATAATAAAGGAATATACTGTTTTACGAAATAAGATATGAATAGACACATTTTCTTTGAAAAATATATAAAAGTGTTATTCTAAACACAAGAAATCTTAGCAGCAGAAAATGCACAGCTCTTAAAAAAGGACGTCAGAAATCTTCCCCGAAGCTTGCCTGATTTAGCAATGAATGCATACACAATGCTTGTCAAGAACTTAAGTGCCCTCGGCGTCCAAGATGACTTAGCACTGACCCTGGGGGTAAACATCATGTTTTCCTTCTTATTCTCAGATCTGTCCTTCAGCTGAATCATGATTCCGTCCAAAAGACCCCACCAATATTCGCCAGTACTCCACACAACCGTACTTTCAAATTTATTCTCACTGGACTTTCAACCATTTTTTTTTTTCTTCTTTTTATTGGCGACATGAAGAACTAGCCCTAACCAAGAGCAAACATCATGCTGTCCTTTGAAATATCCGGTGAATCCTTGAGCAAAGTCATGTCTGTATTCGGAAACGGGTATTTCGAACTGATGCATGCACAAAAAGTTTGAAGCGAGCAGAATGCCATACGTTTTGTGTTTCCACGTAACGCTTTCGTCTTAAGTCATTAAAATAAATCCTGACATTACGACTATTTCAACAAAAGTGCCTAATTCTCTTATCGTTGCATTTCCATTTATTGATTCTTTACCAACACACCACAATCCGTTAATATTTGACTAAAATTTGCGAAGAACATAACTGTCGAATCGTATTTGCAAACCAAGCTTTCGGTGTCTTGTAGGAGCTTTTTTTTAAGGAAAATAACATGAACCGGAGACATTACTGTCATTTAACACCATAGCAAGAGAACAGACTAGTTAAACTCAAGTCAAGGAGAAAGACAGAGAAAAAAGAAAAGGTTGTGATTCGCATTTCGCTCTTAAATGTTCAGTTGCTGCCTTTTTTAGCCGTTAAGTGCGCTTGAAACCAACGCTGACGTAAAACTATCCATGCTAAAATAAACGGAGACCGGTACAGATATCGCTGGCTGTAATTCCATCCGTCAAATAGCGTCAACGTAGACGGATTGTTCGTCAGTGACGTATAGTGAATTCCGCTACAGGTGTTTCGTTGCAGGCACACCAGTTGTATTCTCCCAAAACGCATTGCGTCGACGTAATCAAGCGGGTAAAATAACCCACAAAATGATATAAAGCAAATTAATAATGAGATAATGATTAATGAGGCTGGTCGTAGTAACGGGAGATTGGTTTCAAGCCATTGCAGCTGAAGGGTTTTATGATCCTTATACAAAAAAAAAAAAAAAGGTACGAAAAGAGTTGTAGAAATCATCCAATCAGAATTCGTCCTAAATATACTACCGCGCTCAGAATGCGCGAACCGCAATCTGGACTAATCCATTTTCGGTGGGCAAATCAGTAAAATGGGTGGACTGTCCCTTCGATTGTCAATGTGCGATCGATATAACTTGTCGAAGTAAATTCTTTCCTGCCCGACACGAACGTCGATCGATCCGTGGACAGGTGAAATACTGAATATCGATAATGTCGGCTTGATTTGTGGTGCCAATTTCATAGCAGTTGAGTTTATCCAGCGAAATAGATGAGGAAGAAACGTAATGACTTGGCAACGTTTTTGCGACACACACATTCTCCAAAAAAAAACAAACAAACAATAAAAGATTGCTTTATATTCTTTTGATGAACGCAAACATAAAACTCTATATAGGCTAAACCATGGCTAAGAACACACTCCTTTCATTGTTATTGTACTTTTAATACTCGCTTCAGCCATAAACATTCACAGTGTAAGGTTACCCAGCTGTTTTTACTTTAGAGTAATATCCAAAACCAATTAGTTCTTGGCACCGATTGCTTGGCGTCTTTGGATTACGTGTGTTTCTTTTCTTTCTTTTTTTTTTACTCCATCCTTCATCTCACTGTTTCCACCCGTATCATTCGATGATGTTTTTTAAGTTGTTGTTTTTTTGTTAAATGCTGTTTAGCGGTCATGACAAATGTTATTATTATGCCATTTCAGTACAAAAGCCCCATTTAGGTATTCTATGATGTGTTTAAGTTGTTTTCAGTAACTGTATTTCAGTGGCCATGACAAGTGTTATAATAATCATGATAATGCAATTTCAATGCAGCAGCCCCATTTACGTAACAGAAGGATACCTTAAGTTAAGATTCCAAATTCTTTCGTTTTTGTTACTGAACTGCTCCCATACCCCTGGACTTTCCTATATACTAGTATTCATTCCTGCATTGGTAGAATTGCATGAATTGTATGTATATACTATTATATAAACATGATGAGATTTCACGTATTGACTTCACGAAGAAATGAAGAAACAAACTGGTTATGCAATTTTGGCCTTTAAAGAATGAGTACATTTTTTACTTCGTCCCTCATCTCAATGAGTTTATTCGAGTCCAATAAACTCATTCTTATTGGCCAAAAATGCACTACCAGTGTGTTTGTTCATTATGCATGTATATATATATATATATATATATATATATATATATATATATATATATATATATACATAATATTATATATAATCACCTTCTTTACTAATCATTCAGATTATATATCTTATGTATATCAACGGAGATCGATAGATAATTCTTCAAAAGCTCTCTTGTAACCGATCGACTTTCCTTCCATGCTGAGCACGAAATACAGCTTACGTTAAATTAGATTCAGTGTGCCAATATTTTGATTATCAAATGAGCCATATAAATGATTCTACAGGTCGATGTAGACTGTTCTTGAGCTTGTAACCGCAAACACATCAGAAAGCGATTATGTTGATTAAGAACAATAAATAGATAGGAGAAGAAACAGGGGTTGTAGTCTTTTCTTGTCAGTGATTCCAAAAGTTTGACTAAACGAATTCAATGGCAAAGACACAAGGCCTTTTAAAGGGACGAAAAGGCAACAGCAAGAAAGATCAAAGAAGTAGGGAGGAAAAAAAGGGTGTGGGAGCAAGGCACAAGGGATATGGAATATTTTGAAGGACCGACTTTCATACACTAAACCTTCTCTTCTTGGAACTGACCGAAAACGTATGTCTCGCGGCGTTGCTCTTACGCAGCTAATTGAATTGAATTCCCACTCGAGAATCGAGCAAGTGTACAACTCCGTGCAATTCCGCCTTTTTTAAGTCATCGCGATTTGCTTGATGAATTGGCTTAGAGGCTTGCTGGGCTGCCCTCCAGCGTTCCGCCCCTGTCAACAAGTTCCTCTTTCGAGGCATCATCATCGTTATCTACCTCGTACCTGCCCCCCCCCCCCCTTCCCCATCGATCTGCCTGTATTTGTTCTATATCTTACCCTTACTTCATCCTTATTGGCCCTTATTGTCCCTTCGCCTTTTTTTTTTTATCTCATCCCTTCGTTTCCATCTTTGTTTCGTTCTTCTTGCCCTCCCCTCCCCTTCTCCTTTTCGTCTCCTTTCTTATTTAGTCTGTCTTGGCATCTATCAATATCACTTCATCCCTTGTTTGGAGGCTTACTTGTCTAATCCCTCGACTTGTACTGATTTTAATGATTAAATTTTCGTTTAAGAAGCAGTCTTCCTTAATAGTGCCCTCCTTATGTTGAATATATTAAGTGAACTGCCGTTAATGTATCTTTATTATATTTGTCTCACACCACTCCCATAGTCTACCCACTCCGTCCGTTTTCTATCACATTTGATTTCTATCTTTCCTTTCCAGACGTTTAGACCATTTGTCATTCTTCATATAGAATTCACCACCTCGCTTGATTTGCAATAGCCTAATTCCCTCATTTGTATTTTCGACCCCATTGCAAATTGATATTCATTAATGCTTCCCACTCGGTAGATTCAAAAGCTTTTATCGAAATGTCGTGGGAAATGAACGAGACATTTATTCATGGGGCGTCGCACTAAGTCGAAAGTCTTCAAGTATTTTACAATAAGGTCAAGTACGTTGACTTGAATGTCCTATACCATACTGAAGCTTTACTTGAAGAAAGAGCAAAATAATCTTCCGAGAACACAGGAACAGGGACAGTGCGAGAGACGCACTTTCCTTATACTTTCATTTCGCATTTGTCTATCTATTTAATGATTTTATATAGGCAAGACAAATTTATGATTCAAGCTATTGAGCCCTGGTTTTGCAGAGCTACTACTGTAAACACACAGATGCACTAATCACATGCACTCATATACAAACGCACACTTACACACACGCACACAGAAATAAACACACACATGCGCAGCTCTCCATGGACATTACATGTTAAAGCAAACAGGTTTAACACATAAACCATAGGCATTATTGATCGTAAGTCATCAACAGCGATCAAGATACAAGTGTAGCACTTAAAGTGCAAGTGCAAAACATGGTAAAGCTTTGGGGTTTGATTTTTCTTCAGTTTGCCTCCCTCTGTACAACTGAAATTTGTGAGATCGCAACTGCTGATCTACATGTCGGAATTTCGGAGCTGGGGTATTAATTTGTTCCGAGTTCATCGTGTCACTACCGGCAACCAGTGATAGCCTGATGGTAGTGTCGCTGTCCGGAAAGCAGTAGATGACAGGTTCCCTTTTTTTTTCGACATGTTTGTTAAAAAAGTAGATCAGCAGTTGCGATCTTCCTAATTTCATCTCTACCGAGGGAGACAAAATCCAGAGAATTACAGAGGACAGGACTATCTTAAGCATTAAGTGAAACAATAGTCACCTAAAGATACATACGAATATGTTTGAAGGATTCAGAAAATAAATGTCATCATAACTATAATTTGCCACTCTGTATTCATATTTTCAAAGAAAAATTGAATATGTTTGTCGTAAGCGCGCAAAGACAGGGCGCAAATGGTGCACTATCAACTGTGTATATCGTTGAGAGTTTCGACTTTACGGAGTAATTTATACTGCTATTATTCAAAGAGTGACTTCGGTTGGTTTAAGAAAAGGAGATAAAGCATAATCAGGTCTTGACATTCAAATCAATCATTCATGGTTGTTGTTGGGGTTTTTTTCAGCAGTAAGTGCTTCTTCGTTGGGTCTTAGAAGAAAACAGAGAAGAGGCAGCGGTAATTATTCGGGTAATGAAATTCATACATCACGGCCATTGTGTTTCATGTTTGTTTGTTTGTTTGTTTGTTTGTTGTTGTTGTTTTTTTTTGGGGGGGGGGGATGCGCAAGGAGTAGTTTAAGAATTGTCCAAGTAAATATCAGAGGAATAAGGATTTTGATAAGAATGGACATTGGCATTATATTACGAAAAATTAATCCTGAGGCTTTCTTATTGTTAATTTTGTGCTCCACCTTTTACCAGTGATAATGTCCTTTTCTAGGCAATTTTAGGCAACATGTTAGGAGAGACTACTCATTTTTACGGTTTTCAGTGGTGTTCCCCTTCACAAAGACACTCTGAATCAAAACAAAAACGTTGAGAATTGTAGCCCGAGGAAGATTCATATTATACGGACTGGGCCTTAATTATGCAGCAGGGAATGTCAGAATCAATTCATTCTTGTCACTCAAAATATCATCAAGTGTGAGATTTAATTAGACCGGAAACCGAATTCTATCATATCCGTCCCAGTTGGAAGAAGAATTTAAATCATTAATGACTGCTGATATTGTTTGTTTCCTTTCAGAACTGCGACCACTTGACAGATGTTAGTGTAAGAGGATATGGGTTCTGCCATCCTTCTGTATATCATGTGGATAAAGTTATGACAGAATTTCCCAAAGAGGCAATATGAACCTCGTCAAGTCAGACTTGCTTTTAATTATTTCTGTCGTGATCGAAACAACATCCAAACTTGGCGAATGCTCATCTGGGGGTGCTGTGTATCACGCAACAGCGTTTTGATCGCGGTAGATATACTTGGGCACGTTTTTTTTTTTTTACATTCGCGACGTCATGAATGTATATAGAGCTTGTTGGTCGGTAACAATACACCGTTTTGTTGCGCTTCGCATCATGTTGGGACGTAATTACAGTCGCTTGATAGTTTCAGGATCCCGGCACTATGCCCGGTGCGAATCGTTGGCCCGAAGAATCGAAGCTTCTTGCGTCATTACACAAACTGTTATTCCGGATGTTCGCGTGTGTGTGCTACATCACTTAAGCTTTGGCCATCCAAGACAGAATTGATTGTAATGGAATTAAAAAGAAATAGAAGAAGAAGCTGAGGAGGAGGAGGAGGAGGAGGAGAAGGAGCAAGAAGAAGAAAAAAAGAAGAAAAAATGAAGAAGAAGAAGAAGAAGGGAAAGAAGAAGAAGAAGAAGAAGAAGAGAAGTAGAAGAAGAAGAAGAAGAAGAAGAAGAAGAAGAAGAAGAAGAAGAAGAAGACTGAGGAAGATCCAAATCGATCTGTCTTAACTGTGTGAACAGGCTGGGGTCCCACTATCAAGTTTTTCCATTAACCTATTAGCGACAAATAAACTTCACTACTTGTAATCAATTAGTTACTGTTATATTGGGCAAGCCTTGGACAAGCTTACTGGTTGTCAGGAAAACTATTTATGCTTAAAATAGACATCGAATTTAAGTACATCAGTAAATCGGTCAATTGACCCATACATACAAAGTGATCGGTCTTTAAACACGGGAGAACAACTTGTGTCGTCACTCAGTGGCTCCGCAGCTCTTAAAGAGGGACAGTGATTCTTGTGGAGCTTTTCCTACATACTCCACAGGTGTTTGACTCAAACTTTGAGTCTATGGCATCTTCAAGATCAGGGGCCGAGGGACCGGGAAGCTGGGGGCTGGGGGCTGGAGCCCCCCCCCCCCCCCCTTGAAAAAGAAAAAAAAAAATGTCCCGCGGCCCAAAGAGATCACCACAGAGCGGCTTTAATGGTGAAGAATGTGTCACTGATGAACTATACATGGATTCCAATAGCACTCTCCAGATATCCCTTCTAGAAATAACACGAATGAAGCCGTGCAGGTCTTATTCTGATGACACACTCCCAAATGCTTCGTTCTGGGGATTCCTGCAGAACACTTCGACACTCAAATTTCCATTTCCATTTCATTCATTCATTCATTCATTCATTCATTCATTCATGCATTCATTCATTCATTCATTCATTCATTCATACACATTCTACTTGAATGCAAAATAATATAAAAAAAGCAAATATACAAAAATAATATCTTATGTCAAAGAATACAATAAACAAAATGCAAACATTATATTTCACTATAAAAGTGCAAATACAACTCCACAAACCTTCTAATCATTGTATATACTACAGAAAGGAACACTTTATGATATTATTGTTGATGGATATCAGATATGAAAGAAGTATTCTTTTTCCAAGAAAAAAAAAAGATACTGCAAGCTGTAAACGAAATAGAACAATTATATAATTAAACGATAAAACAACAAGAATCTCTCCCTTTCCTTCTGTATCATTGATTCTTCTCTCTACCCTTTGTACATTATGTATATAAAATTCTAAACACACATTACACACACACACACACACAAACACACACACACACACACACACACACAGAGGCACACCCACGCACAAACAAACAAGAGACTGGAGACTACGTTAGATATGTACCAAAATGCTTTGAAGCAAACAAAATAAAGTAAGCAACAAAAGAAAGAGAGAGAGAGAAAATGTGTACAACATAAAGTCTGATGCCGTGTGAAAAGCTCCTGCAACCCTGTCTGTTGGGCTGTTAATCTATGGCAAGCGTGATGGTACTATCGAATTACGATTACGAATTACGATTGATCCAATCTCAATACAGGAGAAGTCTTTATAACGGTTGATAGGACGAATGGTTAGAACTAAATGTCTTTATTTTGTTTGTATTTTTTTTCCACCGATGACACAGAAAACAGTGACATGAAGAAGGACGTACATATTGCCTGTGCGCTTTAATTAGTCTGAACAAGATTACGCTAGTCAGGTTGGCTATATTTCAAGTTGAAAATCTGACCTACTGCAATTTCAAAGACCTACATGCCCCTATGTTTATCACAGAGTATTATCTTATATAGATGTGAAGTTTGGAATAAGAATGTTATTTCAAGTTATCGCTTGAAGCGTAAATACTTCAATATCCGGATTTACCATAATAACCATTTCGTTTTGTCCTCACAGTAGTTTTCATAAAGTAGTTTCAGAACGATATATTAGCATGGTGATATTCTTCATTGCTATATCTTAATTATCCAGGCATAATCCTCGAAATGATTGTATTTTATATTTGTTTTCATCCATTATTCATTTATCAATAGTAAGTACAGTCATGTTCCCATGTTTGCTTGGGTTTATTTCTTTTTAAATGAGCCACCCAAAATGTTAACTTATCAATAAAGTTGGGAATTTCGGACGTGATCTTTTTTTTTACACTTGGTCAACAGTTTACTGTGTAGCTTTGTAAGAGAAGTACAGTCAAACCTGTCGGGGGGGGGGGTGTGGGCTCTTTTGTCTTCCTTAGATGACCGCTGTATAGATAGGTTTGCCCTTATTGGATTAATTGCAGTGAATTTCTTTAAGGTCGATGTCGATGAGCACGCTAGAGTCATCGAAACATCGTACAGGGAAGATGCCTAAAAAATGAAGGAACAATACCGGCTTATCTTTGAAATAACATAATCACAGGTAGTGATGTATGAATCCGTGAAATTAAACTCTTTTATGAGCACTTTGACTGTATTTTAAAATATTCAAGTAAAGAACAGATATCTCCATCCGTAGAGATGCGGCATATTTTGTCCTTGAGAATCTTTTATTGAGTTAAATATATAGAATCCCCTTTTCTATACCAAAATAATGGAAGTAGTGCAATGTGCAATCTAGCTGTATGCATTTAGAGGGAATCAGTATTTGTGGTAAACCTAAAACTGGAAAATGAGAAATATGAGAAACATATAAAGACCTAAGGGAACGAATGACGTACTTCGCCAGCGGACTTACATCATAAGTCTTACCCTGAGGCCGATGGGAAACCTCTGATTACCCAATATCTCAAGTTATCATTTAACCTTGTAATGGTTTCCTCTTGTGGTGGGTAGAAACGTTACCCTTTCATTATGTAACGTACTTGATCATTGAAATGGGGGGGGGGATGGATGACAGGAAATGCCATCAATTTATGCTTGCCCACACTAATCCTGTGCAGCGTGTATATAGTGTTTAATCTGCCATATCTAATCGGGCATAACAGTAACGGAGACATCAGAGACGCATGCGAGCGCGCACACACGTAGATATATGTGTGTGTGTGTGTGCGCGCGCGCGCACGCACGCACGCACGCACGTAGAAATAAGCTCATGTCATTGGAAACAGCGAGATGAAAGGAAACAAAGGCCCAAATATAAATGTGGATCGAGTGCAAACAGAAACATTGGTAGAACACATTCAGTGAAAAAATTGAGGAAAATCGGACAATCGATTCAAAAGTTATGATGTTTTTAAAGTTTCGGTGCCATCATTGCTGGACACAAAGACTACTATCATTATACAGTTTATAAAAATCGTTTTCCATAATGAAGTCATGAAGTGTAGCAGTCTCCTTATCCACCTATGACGGCACCGAAACTTTAAAATTTCATATATTTTTTTTTTATTCGATCTTGTCGGATTTTCCTTCAAAGTTTCACTGATATGTTCTAGTAATATTGCTTCTTTCACACAATCCACATTTATGTTAGATGCCCAGATTTCGATGTTAATTATTTTTCCATGAATACGTATCAAGTTGTATTCAACACATTACGAGGAACTTTTGACGTATTTCAGCCATAGCAGAAATCAACATTAAAACGGAACTACATTTTGTCACAGACGCTTAAGTCAATATATTAACCCATTAACAAATGAACCGCCCGAAACGCCCGTCCGATTTTTTTTTCACATAGAATAAATGATCACGCAATTTAAAAGAGGTCAAAGGTCAACAAAAGTATGTCAGAATTACTTCTCTGACACATCCTTTTCTTGGTAAAGGATGGCTTTCAAATAAACATAACTTATGATAGACAAATGTATGCAGTGAGCTATTTCACATAATTCAGAAAGTTGTCGAAATGAGGGTCATATTGTTGTATCTTCTATAGGGAACAATAGGCCATTATGTACGGAATCTTCAGTTGCTAAAGGGTTAATTTGTGGTCCGAGAATAGGACGTCTTTCTTCAAATGGAGGGAGTGGTGTGAAAGGGTTGTCGCATTGGTGAAGGGATTTCACTCCGTGCTATTGGGGTATATAATGCGCTCATGTCATTCCATCTTACGAAGCACTACGTGCGGCCAGGCCCACGGTGAGGTGGGCCCCTAAACAGAGTTCAGTTTTCTAGCCACTTTGGCGCAACTTTTAATGAACATTGAAAACTCGCATCACGTCGTAAATGAACACAGTGAACATTCTGCTTGTTGCATGTATAGTGGATGCATTAGTCCCCTAGTGTCATTAAACTTCGTCTGCGCTCAAGACTTTCTTGGCTTTTTTTTTTAATAGCCTTTTAAGTCTAGATGAGAAGGAGTCGCCAGTTTTACTATTATTCAGTCTGTCATGCAGAATGTGAGTTGAATTAAGTATTGGGAAATTCAAATATTTCCATGTTATATTCGAGAGATTACAGTACGTGGATAGATATTGAGAAAGTCGGTCAACCATTTTTATTTCATTTTAGCGTTGTTTATTTTAATGAATACATTTAACAGTTGTGCTATATTGAGAGCACTTAGGCCTACTTTTAAGATTGCAATTCATATCGGTAGATGTACTTGTATATACTTGTCTTAATCTTATTTCTTCACGTAGTTCTCATTCTCTTTCTCTTACATTTTTATCCCTTCGTGGGTCTACTTTGTTAATTTAGCTCCTAGACATGTCCTGAGTACTTTCTTTGTGCCTCATCTCCATTATGAGATGTATTAACATTGTTATTTGTTTCCTGGAACCCGCAGTTACAAGCTCTGCTTTTACGGTTTCTTCAGATATTCCACATAACATTATTTTTGAAATTAATCTTGTATGTAGCTCTCGTATGCAGATATATACTTTATAGTTGTAATCCATTGTGTATTTTTGTCCTTTCTTTAATTGATATAGCTATCACCTCAATGGCAAGTGAAATATGAAAATAAATGCGCTGGAACTGTCCACTGAGTCTCGAGTGTAAGACCCATGCAATTTCAGAAATCAAATCAAATCAAATGTGTCATACGTCACAAGCAAACGTTTATGCCAACTACGAGTTATACTTATCCATTTTATACTTCGAGGGACTATCTATAGACTGATGCTGTCCAAATAAGATTGGACTTCCAATCCACATAAGGAGTCGGTCAACAGTTGTACGTTTACAATGTTATATAAACTCATCTTAAACTTCTGTTCGGCGTTACCAAGCAACTATGAGCAGATCTGCGAGTAATATCGTGGCACAATTGTATTGACATTCTTTCTTTCATTCTATGTGTATAGTTGCTGCCCGTGCTCTCCTCAATTCCAGCTAAAGCTGAAGTTGAGGAAAGAGTGATCAATCTCGAATACATCCGTCCAATCGAGAAGAATCGAGAAGACTTTGAGATCTTTCGGAATGATACCCCCTCTTTTCTCTCTCTTCATTACCTTCTAGCCGCGTAGCGCGATCAATCAGCGAAACAGAATGAATTTTAGCCACCCTGTACTGAAGTCCACCCAGCCCTTCTTTACTAGGTCCTCACTTCAAACATTATCGATCAGTCCCTTCAAGAGTCTATGTCTGACATCAATCACAACTTCCCCTTCGTGTTCTTCTCATTATTTTTCCCCCGTCCCCGCATTGTTCCTCGACCCCTTGTTAGCTTACTCAATCGATTAGATGGTTTGCGCTTGAGAGACCTTAACGCTCTGGCAATATCCGCTTGATATTTCAATATAAGCGAAATCCCCCTCGGTTCATAATATCTCCGTTGCCCATGTACAGTATGTAAAAAGAATACAATCAGATTTTTGCACAAATAACTTTGAAAATAATTAAACAATCACCATGCTATTTCAGGGAGTGAAACTATAACTTCTTACCTACATTTTGCAGAAATCCCCATGCAATTTGGTTTAGTGGTCACAGAGAAATGTGGATCGTTGTAAAGCATGTCATAGATCCGTTTCTTCCAAGTTCAGCACTTGGATGCTCTTGGATGTTGGAACTGTGAACGCAATGGACATAACTTGAAGGGAAGGAATTCCTAACATGCTCTACAAATATCCTCATTTCTCTTTGACCACTGAAGCAAATCGGATGGGGTTTTCTGTATAAGATGTGGGTAATAACTTATAGTTTCATACCCTGAAATTGTATTTGGATGGTTTCACTATTGTTAAAGCTATCGTTGCGGAGATTCCCGGGGTATTTTTTTTTGACATGCAGTACAGTATAATATTCTCCCGCGAGGCATAATCACAGATGATTGGCCATCTATTGATATTCTGCCCGCTCCTCCTCCTCCTCCGTCCTCTGTTTTAGCTGGGAGACCCTTTACATTTCAGCTGGGATGAGGCAATATCCTGGCCTTGAATTATAAATCATTATGAACCACTTTCAGTGCTGGAAAAGATGTAAAAAAAGAGAAAAGTTTGCAGTCTACACCTTAATTTGCCCCTAATCAACCTTCTGGATGTTTTTTTTTTTCCTCTACAGAGGTACTTTATTCATTCATTTCCGAAACTATACATCTAGCGATTTCTTGTTTTTAAACAATTGAATGGGCACATACTCAAAAAAGTACAGATTTTTCATTGGTTACTAAGTAAATGATCTCATCATGTTTGATATAATTTCAGAAACATTATCTAACAGTATTTTGTTCGTAAAACTAATCCATATTTTCAAACTGTTGTATGAATGTCCTTGAAACATAATAAGCATCATGTATTGTGTATAAGTTACATACTGAGCATGTCAATATTTTACTTATATTCGTTACATTTGGACTCTTTGATTCTACTCCAATAATCAACAGTTTCTCGTTTAATAAAGTTGTTTCTCTAAAAGTGAACTGAATGAAATCAGTGATCTTTCTCAAAAACATAGACACAATAATATAAATGAAATCCCACTCGGTTCGTAATATCTCCGTGGCCCGTGTACAGTAGGCCTGTAATATTCTCCCTCGAGGCATATTCACATATGATTGGCCATCTATTGATATTCTGTCCTCTCCTCCTCCTCCTCCGTCCTGTGTTTTAGCTGGGAGACCCTTTACATTTCCGCTGGGATGAGGCAATATCCTGGCCTTGAATTATAAATCATTATGAACCACTTTCAGTGCTGGAAAAGATGTAAAAAAAAGAGAGAAAGTTGGCAGTCTACACCTTAATTTGCCCCTAATCAACCTTCTTGATGTTATTTATAAGATTATGAATATCTTTATGTCGACACAGCACGCGAAAAGAATTCAATGGCAGAACGACGATGCGTATAGAATGTTAAATCGCTGTTTATAAAACACAGAGGTGACCATTTTCGCACTTTGGTGTTATTTTCCTGCTCAACAAATGTCAACCTAGGAAAAACAATTATGCTGTAACCTTTGCATTCTTCTAAGAACCTACGTTGATGTTTTGAAGTGTCAAAAGAGCTCCAGTTTTGATGGTTTCAAAAACTTTACTCGATTTTTTTTTTTTTTGTGTGTGTAACCATGCGTTTCGGAGTAGGCTCCTTCTCTTAATCAGGCATGCATCATAAATCAACAGCTTCAAAAGTCTTCTAAAAACTCACTTGTTCCAGGAAATTTTCCACACTTACGTATTGTTGTAATGCATTTCTATGCGCTTTCTACATACCTTTTATTAGTTCTGATTTGATCTATGTTATCATCAATTTCCGTTAATTCTGTTTCCCAACTATATTGTAAGATTTTAAGCTTATATTTATTTTTGTTCTGGATCTTCAAATCAGCTTGTGTCTTCTTTCTACTGTTTATGAATTGATTATGATTAGTATCTTATAAAAACTGCGTACTACAAATTGACAATTATCATTATTATTATCATTATTGTTATTACTATTATTATTATTATTATTATTATTATTATTATTATTATTATTATTATTATTATTATTATTATTATTAAAATTGTTATTATTATCATTATCATCAGCATCAACAACATTAACATTATTCCAGAAGCACTGAAATAGTAAACAACGAATAATATGTTCATGGTCATGCAGTCGGATTGAAATGAGTAGAGCTGTTGCTGGTACGCCTACTTTAATAGAAGAAGATCCCTCTACTTAGTGGGCTTTATGAAGTATAGAATTGTGTAACTGTTAATACTTTCATTTAAAAAACACTTTAATACTCGCACCTGCGAGTTTTCTGCTTTGCTTTGTCTTTAGAAAATGTAGGTATGCATACGATGCATACGATGTATGCGAGAATTATCGATCCACTAGCGCAAACTCTTCGGCGGTTGGATCCAAGCGCTTCGCAACAACTTTGCTCATACAGGATAATTAACCCATCAGTACCATTTTGACGCCATGATTTCAAAAGTATTTAGAATATTAAGTGATGTCGTCCGGTATCTACGTTAAAATGACAAATTACATTATCATTTAAACGAGATGGTGCTCCTGAAACATGTTGTTGCACGCGTCGTGAATAAATCAAATCAACACGAAACGTCTGAGCTGTCTGCTAGATGATACACAAAACATACAAAAAATAAAGACAAACACTAGGCGAACTATTAGCGAGGACACACACACACACACACAAACACACATAGATATATTCATAAAACGCCTTAATCATACAGTAATTTCCTCTGCTTCAGCTATTTTCAGCCATGTTAAAACGATTTTTAAATGCAAGATGACAGCGTGGATATTGCGATATCTGTACTCTAATTGACTCACATATCTAATAAAACTAACTGCAGTGGCAGATTTGAAATAGCAGAGAACATTTGTTAGAAATTACGTCGTCGATGGCTACGGTCCCTTCTAGGAAATGAAGCGAGACAACAGATCCCCGCCCTGAACGTCTGCCCTTTAAAAGTGACGTCATCAGTTCGTCATCACGTGGTGATTGCTCTCTGCGACTGCCATCTTACCAGCCACCCCTTCCCTCCCCCTCCCGAACAACTGGTTGCCAAGCAGTCACTTTTGACAATATCAGTTGTGACCTTTTTTCAAGATGATTGAGTGGAACTCGATGTGCCAAGACAGAGCTGCCATTTCAACTGAAATGCTTCCCTTCATGTGGATTTTTTTTTCTACGCATCTCTTGTATCATCATTATCACAATCACTTGATTTCTAATCAATATTGTAATATGAACATTCATCTGAAGTTCCATCCAGACAACCATTGTTATTATTGATCTATTTAGTCATTCAATTGCGTCTTAGTGGCACAAGGTAGCACATTCGGTTTCGAGATGAACAGTTTGCTCTGCCGGAGGTTCCTGTACGTCGTTTTGTTGCTATACTCTCACAGTGTATCGCCTATACGAGGAGACTTTGTACAGTGCGTATGAAAAAAAAAAAATCCAGCTTTAGAGCGCCACAGTTTCACAATTGTCGACTATAGAGAGCGTAATGATAGTTGTAAGGAGAGAGGAACCATTCTTCTTTCCGTTGGTACTTAATTGTTTTGATAAATGTCATGCATGGCTGAGCATCCTAACTTTTAAGACAACAATGACAAATTGCACTTTTTTCAAGTTTGAGCGTCATCATTTGACCACTTTCACTGACGGATCTCATCCATTTCAGTGACACATTCATTGTTCTTTCAAGATGAAACTCAAACTTGGAAAAAGTGAAATTTCTCATTGTTGTCTTTGAAGTTGATATGCTCAGTCATGTATGATATTTATCAACACAATTGGGTATCAGTTGAAAGAAGAAGAGCTCCCCGCTCCTCATAACCAACGTTGCACTCTCCTTAGTTGACAGATATTATGAAACGGCAGCACTCTAAATCTGGATTATCTCTTTTATACGCACTAAAGTGTACTAGGAAGTTTTAATTCTTTTCTTTAATCTTAACTCATAGCCCCGTCATGATTCACCACGCTTTTTGTCATCCATCGTCCGTTGTTGTAGCGTGCGTCTCGATAACAATCATGAGATTTTGAAAACGTGGTTGGGTATCATTATTACTTATATCTTTGTCCCCTCAAAATGAAAGATCAACTCAAGTCTATCTATACATTTTGTTTTGACATTTTTTTTTTTGCTATTTCTGTACTTTGTCTACATAATTCATGTCTCCTCCCGCTGTTAATTAAGTTAAAGTTGTAAGATGTGACAAATTGTCTGTTGTTATTTAATAATGAATTTGCAAAAATGAAATGTTTCCTGAGAATAAGGAAGAAAATCAATGTAATTAATCAAATATTACTAATATCTTTGTCCCCGCATAATGAAGGATCAACTCAAGTATATCTATATATTTTTGTTTTGATTTAGTTTTGTTGTTTCTGTAATTTGTCTTTATAATTCATGTCTCCTCCCGCTGTTAATTAACTGAAAGTTGTAAGATGTAACAAATTATCAGTTATTATTTGATGAATTTGCAAAAATGGACTGGTTCCTGAGAATAAAGAAGAAAATCAAAGCAATTAATCAAATGATAAAGTTAATGATAATAATTTTTGTAATACCTAATGATTTGAGAAGCAGATTTAAGGTTATGCATTAGCAATTGAAACAATAGCATGAAATGCTGAAGTTATCACCAAGAAACCATGACATTGACAATGCGGTTTGTATGGGAGTGTGGTACTTTCTTCTATCTCATATAAGAGCTTGCTCCCAAAAAGTGCTAAATCCATAATTTTTCAATGGATTTAGCGCCTTTTGGAAGCAAGCTCTTCATATTGTGCATGTGCATCGTATTTGACAGGAAAGTAAGTTACTCCGTCCTCAAATCCAGCTGAGATTATTTGAATTTCATTGGCCGCTAGATGACACTGAAAATTCTATGGTGTGAAACAAAATTTAATGCATGATATTCAAAGTGTGAGACAATGGGATTGACATCAATGGGATCAACATAATCCCCTCATGCGAGGACAAACTGAATGATTCTCAATTCAGTATAGAACTCTTTTTGACCCTATTTCGAATACTTACCGAGCTCATCGGGTGAGTTCTTGCTTGATGTATGGGTTGCTTGACGGATCAACAACAAAAAACAAGAAAAAATATCTAACACTGTTTGCCGTGACCTTATGTTTGTTTACTTTTTTTAGAGGTACACACGCTCTATTTAAAGGAACGTTTATAAGAGGCAATATAAGTGAGCGGAATAATTGTTTTGGACTGTAAGAAAATCTGTTCGCACACTTCGAAGTATACTTCGGGGCAGAATGTTATATTAGGGTTGCTGTTCATTACAGCGGTTAGTGATTTGACACAATTTCGTGCTGAAAAGTGAGCCCCAAAAGTAAGAGCTCTCCTCACGGGCTATCATTCCAATGTTACAACGGCCACACGCCTTGACAAAATCGAATCGATTTTTCTTTTTTTTATGCTGTGAAAGGATCTTGCTTATTATTTGGTGGGGAAAACAGCCCAAAATTGCAATTTCGTAATTGATAAGACTGGACCACAAACTGTGAGTTTTTACGCTAGAGAACATCGATCGATTGAGTGTCTGGAGGGCAAGGTTACGATGAACAGAGAAAAGAAAAAATGCACTAACAACCTTTTCTCGTACAAAATTTCCTCCGTCAAAGGGGAGAAGTTAATATCTTGGAGCAGTGAATCAATACATATCCTTTGGGGATAATGACAAAAATAACGCTGGTGCGTTTTCAGGTCACGCTTGGCAAGCAGATTAAAGTGACAGACCAAAAGAAGATGTAAACACTATATTTTTCAGTCGCGTGGAATATATAGCTTCAGTTATATGGGCCTACTGCAGCATTAATGACACATGAATATTGAAAATCTCTTGTGTTTTAGCCTGTGAGCACAGTGAGTGTGACATTTAAAGATACGAATCTCAAACTCAAAAGGCGACCTATGCCATTTCTGTATTCTTCTTGATCGCTGTCGTAAAAAGGAATGGCTTGCGAGCCCTGACTAGTTTATTCTATATTAATAGCATATCAGCTTTCAGATGACTAACGTTGATTCATTATGATGAATGTGAAAAGAAAATGTTTCATTAAGAGCTGTTTCTTTACATCATATAATTTTGCCTTAAGGTGAAGAAAACCCCAAACCCGATCAGATATTTGTGAAATGAAACTTTCAAAGTATCAACAACGAATAACATCATATTTCTCTCTGATGATGGTTTATCATTTCCACAAATGGGGTGATCGTCTTTTGGTTTTCACATCTTGCAAGCGTTTTTGTTACTTTCTACGATATACTCTGTACTAACAAAGTGTGTTGACGTACATTCACAGATATAGGAATCGAATTTCAGCGACAAATCTTTGGATTTCATCTTTTCATCTCATAGTATCAAGTTGTGCGCGTGAACCGATGTGTTCAACTTTCAACTATGTAAACTATAGCACACAGGGTGACGTAATTAATCAACATGCCCTCAGCCGCATCGCTTACGGGAATTATCAATTTGAGAGGAGGAGTTCAATTCAGTAATGTCTTCACAAGAGAACGAGTCCCGGCATGAATAAAGAGATTAGACTCTTTATCAAAGAGGCACTTATTGATTGTGCTATGTTTAAAAGCCGGTGCAATTCGAGCGGGGTGGGTATTTTTTTTTTCTCTACTTTGTATATACCCGTAGCCCTGGCAATTGTCAGTCACGTGTAACGTAAAGTAGATTGCCTTTAATATTTGATGCCTTGATATCAAGTGGAAAAGGTGAAACCGCGCCGGTACAGCCAGTGAGCTCAGACGCGTGTCATTTCAACACCCACACACACACACACACACACACACAAAGAAAATACAAGGGAGAAGAAAATGCGTCCACGAAAACAAGTACCCCCAAAAAACATAGAAACAAATTCTACTGTGACCTTGACAGCTAAGGTATTAATTAACCATCACACGAAGTTCTTGACATAATTTCATCACTTTTGTCTTTCTTACCCTGTTTCCACCGCTTTTTTTCACGTACAGACAAAACTCAGAGGCTAAGAATCAAACACGAAGGACATCATCAAAAGCAAATTTGTTCATATTTGAATTAGAATCAAGTTTTGTCCGACAACATCTCAATCTTCTTTGCTACTTTAAAGAAGAAGACGAATACAAACGAAATGTAAATTAGTCGCTACGATCAGTGGATATTTTGCCGCATACCCAGTACCATACATCTCGTCACTGGAACATTATACGATATACGTGGATCAAGCAATGAACTCGAAAAAAGGGAATACAACGATTTTTAACAAATTCTGCAGAGAATGAGAACTACTATCATGATTAACATTGTATATATGTATAAATATATATATATAATGTTATTATATTTTAATATATCACATTTTATTATATTATATTATATCATATTATATTATAATATATTGTATTATATTATATTATGTTATATTATATCATATTATATTATATTAAGTAACATTATATAACATTTAAATATAATTATATTATGTTATATTACCGTGGCAAAAAAAAAAAAAATCGACAATCGACACAACTATCGCACTCTCTGAAGTCTTTATCTGCCCATTCTTGAAGAGATTGCACAATGCATTCGGTCTGATGGTAGCATTCATTACCAAGAGGAAAATTTAATGTAGTTGATGTGAATTAAAGTGTCATTTGTGACTATTTTTTCTATTCACAGAAGGTATATATTATGCAAAATATCGTTGAGTCGTGGAGCATCTTCGCTTGCAGAGCTTTTAGTCGTAATAAAAGTTTTATAATCGAGGCAATGTGTCACTAAACTAATGATAGTTGATTGTCTCCTTGCATTCAGGGACTACTGAACAATTCATGAATGATATGGGGCCATTTTTTGCTTTTCGATTTTGTTTTAATTCATAAAATTCCACTCTGACTGATTGAAACTGCCTTCACTATGAAGGTCATATTAATGCGTGTTTTTTTTTTTTTTCATGACTTGACGCTACGGACAAGAAATATCCTCGAGCAGTGTGAAATTGTAAAAAAAAAAACAAAACAAAACAGAAACAAAAGGACACGGACGAGTCTATTCGTATACACAGTCAAAGACATGCGTGCACACACACACACACACGATATAAGTGATATAAATGTATGTATTTTCAGGGATGGCAGATTACTAGTACTGCACGCTACGGTGCGCTGCTCACGTCCGGTTATGCAAGAATCAAGGTTATGCCATTCTATATCTCAATGCAAACCATTGTCAAGACGCGGTTATCCTTGGTAGCTTTGGGGGATCTTTCGCTGTGTTTTAAAACTCAGCAAGAACCTGGACTGATATATCCATTTGATATCTAATACTTACTACCCCCTGCTATTCACTACCCCCTACTATTCACTCCCCCCTGGCCATACTTGAAAATCATGACAAAACTTAAGTCCAATAAATTGTCAATAGAGTAAGCCCGACTGAAATATCATAGTATAGAATTATGTCCTCTCTTTCTTTACCTTTTTTTTTTCATGTCTCTATTGGCAAATGGTGTTGATGTGGTCTTTGACTACGTCTTGATGATCCATTTTGTTTCCTGGTTGGCTGTGTAGCGACTCGTTTCACTCTATGTGAATGATCGCAATTCGGCATTATCTCCGGTGATTTGATTTCAGCAGATACCACAGGTATTCGTTTACAGTACATACATATGTATTGTAAGTAGGTTTATATAAGTACTAGTATACTAAGTCTTTTTCCATGATATTTTGTGATATACCCTCTGAGGCAGTACTTGAATGTTTATGAGCAAT